>NC_090655.1:767500-1000000 GCF_040937935.1 Hyperolius riggenbachi | reverse complement strand
ACGCACGCACTTCCTGTGACGGACATGAAGAGTTAGTTATTGCAAAGCTTACAGACTTTTATTGCGCTTTGTATCAATATTATTGCAGTCAGTTTATTCAGTATTTATATAAACTACTGGTTCAGCACTGTATTGTATATTATTTATAGGAGAGGGGGGAACAGACACTTCATACATACACGGCAGCAGAATCACACTTACAGTGTACAATAATGGCCTGTAATGATAAGTCAGGCCACCGCAGGTCCCCATTGCCAGGCTGAATGGCTGGACCACCTATGATCTGTACGGGGGGCAGGCAGCTCTCAGGAAAGGACTTTGAGCCATTGAATGCTCTGGATATAAAATTATATTTCTGAGCAGAGTTCTGCCTTAGATTAGCGCTTGTCTGTCAGTTTTCTCTCTCCCAATCTAGGGGCAGGATGGAAATAATATCGTATTTTGCATCAAGTCACTGAACGCTCTGGCTATGTGGTTAGATTGTGGATCGGAGTTCTGCTTTAGATTAGCGCTTGTCTGTCAGTTTCCTCTCTTGCGATCTAGGGGCAGGATGGAAATATCGTATTTAGCATTGAGTCACTGAACACTCTGGATATGTGGTTAGATTGTGGATCGGAGTTCTGCCTTAGATTAGCGCTTGTCTGTCAGTTTACTCTCTTGCGATCTAGGGGCAGGATGGGGATAAGGTAGTACTCCGCATTACGGAAGCAAGGCTGGAGATCCAATCTCTGTAAATGACTGAAGCTGATTGCAGTAACATTCGAGTAGAGCTCTGATCTCCCGTTTAATGAATGACTTCATTTGTTAAACGTGCTTCTCGCGTGACGCGGAGTACGCTGGACGGGAGAGATCTGGTTGGGATCAGCGATTAAGCCTGTTTGATCTCATAAATGATGCAGCTCGTGGCCGGGAACATGAGCAGATGGTGGTGATAGTCATTTATATTCGCTTTTATTCTGATGCAGTGATTCCATTATGTGAGTAGAGGCTGGGGAATTTACTCGCTGAACTCGTGTGTCTAGTGGGGGGAGGATCTTGTGATAAACGCGGTGGGGGAAGCAGCTATCAGCGGAATGGGCATATAAATATTATAAATCATCCCAGCACTGCTCCCTGTAATGCTGGTTTACTGCTGCCCATTGTCTGCATGTGTTTTCCCTTCAGTCAGCAGTCTGTACACCAGCCTGGTTGCCTGACCTGATATCTCCCCTCTGCCCCTGCCTGATAAGAGCCCCCAACTCATATGTAGTAATTGTCCTGGTACTTATTAATGAACACATTCAGTGTTTTCTAAAAACCTCTTCCACCTCTTAAGGGGCCCATACACTCAGCCGATTTTCTGGCCGACCGATCGATCCCGATCGATCGATCGCAAATCGGTTGGCCAATCGACCGATCGATGGCCGATTTCGATTGATTTCGATGGATTTCCATCGAACTTGCAGGGTGGAAAATTTAGGTCCATCTGATGAGATTGCTTATCAGTTTGCATTGGCCTTAATGGAAATCTGATGGCAAAAAAATGCCATCAGATCGAATTTCAATAGATTTCAAACTGAAATCTATTGGAATTCTATCCTGGTAAAAAATGTTCTAAAAACGCATCAGATAGATCATCAGATGCATTTCTTATCTATCTGCTGCCAATCTGACGAGTGTATGGGCACCTTTACTTCTCAGAGTACCCCAAGGCTCAGTACTTAGACCTTCTCTCCTTACCTCCTTCTTGATGGAGTACCCACATGCTCAGTACTTAGACCTTCTCCCCTTACCTCCTCCCTGATGGAGTACCCCCAGGCTCAGTACTAAGACCTTCTCCTCTTACCTCCTCCCTGCTGGAGTACCACCAGGCTCAGTACTTAGACCTTCTCCTCTTACCTCGTCCCTGATGGAGTACCCCCAGGCACAGTACTTAGACCTTCTCTCCTTATCTCCTCCCTGATGGAGTACCCCCAGGCTCAGTACTTAGACCTTCTCTCCTTACCTCCTACCTGATGGAGTACCCCCAGGCTCAGTACTAAGACCTTCTCCCCTTACCTCCTCCCTGATGGAGTACCCCCAGGCTCAGTACTTAGACCTTCTCCTCTTACCTCCTCCCTGATGGAGTACCCCCAGGCTCAGTACTAAGACCTTCTCCTCTTACCTCCTCCCTGCTGGAGTACCCCCAGGCTCAGTACTTAGACCTTCTCCTCTTACCTCCTCCCTGATAGAGTACCCCCAGGCTCAGTACTTAGACCTTCTCTCCTTACCTCCTCCCTGATGGAGTACTCCCAGGCTCAGTACTAAGACCTTCTCTCCTTACCTCCTCCCTGATGGAGTACCCCCAGGCTCAGTACGTAGACCTTCTTCCCTTACCTCCTCCCTGATGGTGTACCCCCAGGCTCAGTACTTAGACCTTCTCCTCTTACCTCCTCCCTCATGGAGTACCCCCAGGCTCAGTACGTAGACCTTCTTCCCTTTCCTCCTCCCTGGTGGAGTACCCCCAGGCTCAGTACTAAGACCTTCTCCCCTTACCTCCTCCCTGATGGAGTACCCCCAGGCTCAGTACTAAGACCTTCTCCCCTTACCTCCTCCCTTATGGAGTACCCTCATGCTCAGTACTTAGACCTTTTCCCCTATTTCCTCACCCTAGATGAAGTACCCCCGGCTGAATGCCTTTAGACCTTCTCCACTTACCTCCTCCCGGATGGAGTACCCCCAGGCTTAGTACTAAGACCTTCTCCCCTTACCTCCTCCCTGATGGAGTACCCCCAGGCTCAGTACTTAGACCTTCTCCTCTTACCTCCTCCCTGATGGAGTACCCCCAGGCTCAGTACTAAGACCTTCTCCTCTTACCTCCTCCCTGCTGGAGTACCCCCAGGCTCAGTACTTAGACCTTCTCCTCTTACCTCCTTCCTGATGGAGTACCCCCAGGCTCAGTACTTAGACCTTCTCTCCTTACCTCCTCCCTGATGGAGTACCCCCAGGCTCAGTACTTAGACCTTCTCCCCTTACCTCCTCCCTGATGGAGTACCCCCAGGCTCAGTACTAAGACCTTCTCCCCTTACCTCCTCCCTGATGGAGTACCCCCAGGCTCAGTACTTAGACCTTCTCCACTTACCTCCTCCCTGATGTAGTACTCCCAGGCTCAGTACTAAGACCTTCTCCCCTTACCTCCTCCCTGATGGAGTACTCCCAGGCTCAGTACTAAGACCTTCTCCCCTTACCTCCTCCCTGATGTAGTACTCCCAGGCTCAGTACTTAGACCTTCTTCCCTTACCTCTTCCTTGATGGAGCACCCCCAGGTTCAGTACTTAGACCTTCTCCACTTACCTCCTCCCTGATGGAGTACCCCCATGCTCAGTACTTAGACCTTCTCCCCTTACCTCCTCCCTGATGGAGTACCCCCAGGCTCAGTACTTAGATCTTCTTCCCTTAACTCTTCCTAGATGGAGCACCCCAAGGTTCAGTACTTAGACCTTCTCCTCTTACCTCCTCTCTGATGGCGCACCCCCAGGCTTAGTACTTAGATCTTCTTCCCTTAACTCTTCCTTGATGGAGCACCCCAAGGTTCAGTACTTAGACCTTCTCCTCTTAGCTCCTCCCTGTCAGGGAACCCCCAGGCTGAGTATTTTTACTCTTTTCTTCTGCATCTATGCTTGTGGTCTTTCGAGCCACTCGTTTGTTCATTTGACTGTCATTATGACCTATATGGTAAGGACACCCGGCTCTGTCTTTATGCTCCTAATTTCACTGCTGTAACTTGTTGGACAGTTTGTTTTCTCTCCAAGTACTACAGAAGCTTCTCAGTCTAAGGGAACCGTTCTAGCAGGGTGGCTGTGAAGGACGTTCTCTTCTCTTCAGCCTAGGCTAGGATTTAGGAATAGACACTGGCTGGCTTGTGAACTCTGCTGTTGTACTTCAGTGTGAGTATTATGTCCTTATCATGTAAAGTAACGACTCTTTATCTCCTCCGGCAGACGCTGCATCCAGATCATACACAAGCTGCTGTGTTACCAGAAGAAGTGTCGAGTGAGACTTCACTACACCTGGAAGGAGCTGTGGTCAGGTGGGTTGTGCACAGCAGTCGCCATGGTTACACGCTCAGGCCCATAGCTCCCAACTGTCCCTCTTTTGGAGGGACAGTCCCTCTTTGGGAGCCCTGTTCCCCATCCCTCTTTCCTCCTCATTTGTCCCTCTTTCAGGACTTTGTCCCTCTTTCTATGTAAATATATATATTTTTCTACTAAAAAAATGTGTTTGACTCTAAACTTTATTCCCATCCTTTAAATTTATATATTACTAATTTTAAAATGTTAATATGAAGGAAAATGAACCAGGATAGAAAGGACCAGTGTGGTTTGAATTATAAAACAACATATTTTTCGTATTAAATTTTTATCGTATTATGACTAGGGGCGTGATTAGGGGTGTGACGGGGGTGTGATTAGGGGTGTGGCTTAACTGTCCCTCTTTCTCATCTCAAAAAGTTGGGAGGTATGTGCTCAGCTATAGGACAGCAGACTGAATACACAGAGTTATTGCTGATTCACTGACCTGGGGTGAGACTTCTGAGCGCAGGAAACACGTCGATCTTTCTATGACTGCCGCTGGCAGCGTGTGCACGATGCCTAAATGGCACAACCCGTGTGAGCGTTGCGTGTTACCTTGGCAACGCTCCTTCAGGTCACTACACTATCAGCCGCAGTCATGGTTAATCTGCCTTGTGCTACCTGCTACCCTTCCCGGGTTCTGCTTCAGTAAGCCCAGGTTTGGACCGGTGGTGTTGTATTTTAGTGAGAGCCGTGTGTAGTCGCGTTCTGTACAGCGTGTGCTCTGCCTTCCTGTAATGATTGTCGGGTCGCAGGCAGCTGCTCCCTGGTGTCAGCATTAGTTGTCACACATCATGTTCCTCTGGGTATTTGCTGCAGCTTATAATTGCTGTACTGTGCTGATTCAGCAGCCCTGGAGGTAGTTGTGGATGACGGCTCTTCTGGACGGAGCTGTTTATTGATAGACTCTGGCATTTATATGCGGCGTCCTACACTCAGCTGCTCTACTTTGTAAAGTTACCCAGGAGATGGCTGTTTAATGGTAACTACAGGTGGGGGAGCAGATAGAGGAGATATGAGATGACACGAATGTGAAGGCAGCAGATGGACAGTCAGGGACTCGAGATAATGGTGTAGAGTGCTCAGTCTTATGCTGGGAATACACAACGCGTTTTTCAAGCAGATAGATGGTTCGATAGATTTTTTCCGACATGTCCGATCTCACGATCAATCGTTTTAAGAATCCCGAACGGAAGATAAGAGAATCTAGTGGGGAATTGAGCGGCAAAATCAATTGAGCGGAGACGCATCGTGTATTCCCAGCATTAGAGACAGATTTCAGATGTCACCAGCGTAGAGGTGATGGGGGAAATCAGAAGAGTGTAATCATTATATTCATTTTCTCAGGCCATGAGTATAGATGGAGAAGAGGAGAGGTCCTGGTACGGAGCCTTGTGGTACACCTACAGATAGTGAAGAGGAGTTAGTATTGGAGTAGGGTACAGTGAAGGAAGGTTGAGACATGTAAGAGTGATCCAGGAATGATCATTGTCAATAATCTCCAGTGTCCAAAGTGTCTGGAGAAGCAGAGAGTGATCGACCATGTTAAAGGCAGAGAAAAGGTCGAGGAGTATTAGTACAGAGAGTTGGCCTTTGGATTGTGCAAAGGGGAATAGGAAGTTGTAGGTGTAATTGTTTCGGGATATGGGATTGGGCGGGGGTGGAGTAAGGAGTTGTAGGTGTGATTTTGTGTGTGTGTGTGTGTGTGTGTGTACAGTGTGTGTGTGTGTGTGTCTGTGTCTGTGTGTGTGTGTGTGTGTGTGTGTGTGTGTGTGTGTGTGTGTGTGTGTATGTGTGTATATATATATATATATATATCAGGCCAAAAGTTTGGACACACCGTCTCATTCAAAGAATTGTCTTTATTTTTATGACTATGAACATTGTAGATTCACACTGAAGGCATCCAAACTATGAATTAACACATGTGGAAGTATAGTACATAACCAAAAAGTGTGACACAACTGAAAATATGTCATATTCTAGGTTCTTTAAAGTAGCCACCTTTTGTTTTGATTACTGCTTTGCACACTCTTGGCATTCTCTTGGTGAGCTTCAAGAGGTAGTCACCTGAAATGGTTTTCACTTCACAGGTGTGCCCTGTCAGGTTTAATAAGTGGGATTTCTTGCCTTATAAATGGTGTTGGGACCATCAGTTGCGTTGTGGAGAAGTCAGGTGGATACACAGCTGATAGTCCTACTGAATAGACTGTTAGAATTTGCATTATGGCAAGAAAAAAGCAGCTAAGTAAAAAAAACGAGTGGCCATCATTACTTTAAGAAATAAAGGTCGGTCAGTCAGTCTGAAAATTTGGGAAAACTTTGAAAGTGTCCCCAAGTGCAGTCTCAAAAACCATCAAACGCTACAAAGAAACTGGCTCAAATGCGGACCGCCCCAGGAAAGGAAGACCAAGAGTCACCTCTGCTGCTGAGGAGAAGTTCATCCGAGTCACCAGCCTCAGAAATCGCAGGTTAACAGCAGCTCAGATTAGAGACCAGGTCAATGCCACACAGAGTTCTAGCAGCAGACACATCTCTAGAACTACTGTTAAGAGGAGACTGTGTGAATCAGGTCTTCATGGTAAAATATCTGCTAGGAAACCACTGCTAAGGACAGGCAACAAGCAGAGACTTGTTTGGGCTAAAAAACACAAGGAATGGACATTCGAACAGTGGAAATCTGTGCATTGGTCTGATAAGTCCAAATTTGAGATCTTTGGTTCCAACCACCGTGTCTTTGTGCGACGCAGAAAAGGTGAACGGATGGACTCACCAGAAAAGGTGAACGGATGGTTCCCACCGTGAAGCATGGAGGAGGAGATGTGGGGGTGCTTTGCTGGTGACACTGTTGGGGATTTATGCAAAATTGAAGGCGTACTGAACCAGCATGGCTACCACAGCATCTTGCAGCGGCATGCTATTCCATCCGGTTTGCGTTTAGTTGGACCATCATTTATTTTTCAACAGGACAATGACCCCAAACACACCTCCAGGCTATGTAAGGGCTATTTGACCAGGAAGGAGAATGATGGGGTGCTGTGCCAGATGGCCTGGCCTCCACAGTCACCAGACCTGAACCCAATCAAGATGGTTTGGGGTGGAGCTGGACCACAGAGTGAAGGCAAACGGGCCAACAAGCGCTAAGCATCTCTGGGAACTCCTTCAAGACTGTTGGAAGACCATTTCAGGTGACTACCTCTTGAAGCTCATCAAGAGAATACCAAGAGTGTGCAAACCAGTAATCGAAGCAAAAGGTGGCTACTTTGAAGAACCTAGAATACAGGGAGTGCAGAATTATTAGGCAGGTGGTATTTTTGAGGAATAATTGTATTATTGAACAACAATCATGTTCTCAATGAACCCAAAAACTCATTAATATCAAAGCTGAATATTTTTGAAAGTAGTTTTTAGTTTGTTTTAAATTTTAGCTATTTTAGGGGGATATCTGTGTGTGCAGGTGACTATTACTGTGCATAATTATTAGGCAACTTAACAAAAAACAAATATATACCTATTTCAATTATTTATTTTTACCAGTGAAACCAATATAACATCTCAACATTCACAAATATACATTTCTGACATTCAAAAACAAAACAAAAACAAATCAGTGACCAATATAGCCACCTTTCTTTGCAAGGACACTCAAACGCCTGCCATCCATGGATTATGTCAGTGTTTTGATCTGTTCACCATCAACATTGCGTGCAGCAGCAACCACAGCCTACCAGACACTGTTCAGAAAGGTGTACTGTTTTCCCTCCTTGTAAATCTCACATTTTATGATGGACCACAGGTTCTCAATGGGGTTCAGATCAGGTGAACAAGGAGGCCATGTCATTAGTTTTTCTTCTTTTATACCCTTTCTTGTCAGCCACGCTGTGGAGTACTTGGACGCGTGTGATGGAGCATTGTCCTGCATGAAAATAATGTTTTTCTTGAAGGATGCAGACTTCTTCCTGTACCACTGCTTGAAGAAGGTGTCTTCCAGAAACTGGCAGTAGGACTGGGAGTTGAGCTTGACTCCATCCTCAACCCAAAAAGGCCCCACAAGCTCATCTTTGATGATACCAGCCCAAACCAGTACTCCACCTCCACCTTGCTGGCGTCTGAGTCGGACTGGAGCTCTCTTCCCCTTACCAATCCAACCACGGGCCCATCCATCTGGCCCATCAAGACTCACTCTCATTTCATCAGTCCATAAAACCTTAGAAAAATCAGTCTTGAGATATTTCTTGGCCCAGTCTTGACGTTTCAGCTTGTGTGTCTTGTTCAGTGGTGGTCGTCTTTCAGCCTTTCTTACCATGGCCATGTCTCTGAGTATTGCACATCTTGTGCTTTTGGGCACTCCAGTGATGTTGCAGCTCTGAAATATGGCCAAACTGGTGGCAAGTGGCATCTTGGCAGCTGCACGCTTGACTCAGTTCATGGGCAGTTTTTTTGCGCCTTGGTTTTTCCACACGCTTCTTGTGACCCTGTTGACTATTTTGAATGAAACGCGTGATTGTTCGATGATCACACTTCAGAAGCTTTGCAATTTTAAGAGTGCTGCATCCCTCTGCAAGATATCTCACTATTTTTGACCTTTCTGAGCCTGTCAAGTCCTTCTTTTGACCCATTTTGCCAAAGGAAAGGAAGTTGCCTAATAATTATGCACACCTGATATAGGGTGTAGATGTCATTAGACCACACCCCTTCTCATTACAGAGATGCTTATCACCTAATATGCTTAATTGGTAGTAGGCTTTCGAGCCTATACAGCTTGGAGTAAGACAACATGCATAAAGAGGATGATGTGCTCAAAATACTCATTTGCCTAATAATTCTGCACTCCCTGTATGAGGTATTTTCAGTTGGTTCACACTTTTTGGTTATGTACCAAACCTCCACATGTGTTAATTCATAGTTTGGATGCCTTCAGTGTGAATCTACAATGTTCATAGTCATGAAAATAAAGAAACCACTTTGAATGAGAAGGTGTGTCCAAACTTATATATATATATATATATATATATATATATATATATATATATATGTGTGTGTATATGTGTGTGTGTGTATATGTGTGTGTGTGTGTATATATATATATATATATATATATATATATATATATTTATATATATATGTGTGTGTATATACAGTATATATATATATATATATATATCGCAGGGGATGATGTGGGACTTTGTGTCCGCTCTCCACTCTGCTTATACTATTTCATTGTTTCCTTATCTCTCTCTTTCCTCTTTCCCAGCGCTGATAAACTTGCTGAAGTTCCTCATGTCCTATGAGACGGTGCTGCTGGCCAAATACAACATCTTCTCGCTGGCGCTGATGGTACGTATCCCGCGTGTGGCAAAGCAAACTGGTTAGTTATTACCGCAGTACAGAGATAAGGATATTGTTATATGATCAGGTCCGGGGTCATCCGCAGAGTATAGCTCTGTACACACATGCAACTGCAGTCCTCGGAAACAAATGACGGATCGATCAATAATCGTTTTTTAAAAAGTCCCAACGATGGTGAAAGACAGCTATTCTTGTCCATGTACAGTGTTCCGTCCTGACGGAAGATAATCACTGTTAATTGTTTGTACTGTACAATAGCAAATGATCGATTCATTCCATTGTGCTTTGAATCTCACACTTCCGGGTCCCATTTTTGTGCTTCTGGGAATGATCTAATTGCCAGATCGTCGTTGTGCTGATGTTGAAGTCAAATGTGCACCGACGTCATTAGCTTGCTGCTAACCATCAGGGAACGATTGTTTTCCGATGACGTTAGTCACGTGTGTGTACAGAGCCTAGCAGCTGCTTGCTTTATCTGCCCTGCCAGGTATTCTTTCTGTGTAATGTAACTTGCTTCTGTCCAGTTATCCTCTCCTCTCCCTGCAGTGCTGGTCACATGACTGCAGAATGCTGGTAACTGTTTATTCAGCAGTATTAATGTAAAGCCCCGCCCCCATCCCTCCAACCCATAGGTGAGGAGTGTGATGCCACAACACAGGGACTGAAAACTTTGTACAAAGAGATGATAAAGACTTAAAGTGAACCTGAACTGAGTAAAATTATTTAAAATGAACACATGACGTAGCTGCAAATAAATATTACATACTAACCTCACCGTCCGTTCCTCTCAGAAGCTCAACATTTTCTTCTTACAGTGATTCCTTCCAGTTCTGACAATATTTTATCAGAATTGAAATATACCAGTTGCTGTCAGTTATGTATCAGCATCTGTCAGTTACAACTGAATGTGCAAGGAAACGTCCATGTTTCCCTATGGCTCAAGCGGGTGATATTACAGTTTAACAGTGTGCTGACCAGGAAGCTGTTATGGGGTAGTGACCAAACATATATAATGTTCCCTTTAATTGATTAAATGAAGCTGACTTTTGGGATTACCCTGGTGCCATTGCGGTATTTGGCTTATTATCACACTACAGGAATGGCGGTATTGATACTTGCCGCTGCCACTGCGATGTTGCCGTAGTTCAGAGAGGAAAGAAGTGTGATTTAGTGGCGCAGCGGTGAATGCCGCGCTGGCATGGATGCGGTTTCCTCAGCAGAATCGCTCCTCGCATTATTAGGGGCATCCGTTAGACCGGCAGCCAGGGGCGTAACTAGAAATCACTGGGCCCCCTGCAAAACTTTGGATGGGGCCCCCTCCTCCTGCACACTGAATAGGGACTGGCTACAAATCTTTGTCTACAAAACTTTGTATGATTCCTTATCAGTGGCTGAGCAGATGCAGTCATTAGAACAATTGTGCAAAGAGCAGAAAGTTTTTTTCTCTCCTTGCCCTCACTTGTCAGTTTCTCAGGATGGGGCCCCCTGTGGCTGCATCTCTTGCAGGGTCTATTGTTACGCCCCTGCCGGCAGCCATGTTCCATGCTTCAATGACTCGGGGGGAATGTATAAAGCTGATATAGAGTGTAAGCTGATTGTGCTGCCTTATAACGTGTTATCATTTCATTATAAATGGCTTCCGGGGTGATAGCAGCGAGCGGAGGAATATTCCGCGTACGGACCTCCTGTGAGGTTCTCTCAGTGATTGTTTGTCTTTTTCTTGTCAGGTGGTGAATTTGTTTAACATGTTCATCACATATGGGGACACCTTCCTCCCGACCCCCGGCAGCTATGACGAGCTGTACTACGAGATCATACGAATGCATCAGATCTTCGACAACCTCTACTCCATGGGTAAGACGCTGGGCGGAGACAGAACAAGGCTCTCAGGGGCGGGGCTAAAACAGGCGGGACATCGCTGTCCAATAGGGATCCTCGTTCAGTTCTCCAGCTGGCAGGATTAGGGGGTTTTACAGCTGCTCCACATTTGCTGCCGTTTTCTTTGCATCTGTCTTGGCAAGTTGGGGTCAGGGCCCTTTTCCACTGCCTGCGTTTTTGCCAAAAACGCAAATCACATGTGTTTGCTGATTCTGAAGTGCAGCCTGTTTAAAATAAGAATCTTGGGTAGCCTTTTCCACCGCTGCGTTCCGATTTTTAAATAAATGCAAACGCATGCCTGTGCGATTATGATTTGTTTTGCTTTTCAATGTAAAGTATAGGAACACTTGAAAAACTCATGAAAATCAGAATCAGAATCATTTTATTTCGCCAAGTAAGTTTGCACCTACAAGGAATTTGTCTTGGCAGTTGCTTAACAAACACAAACAAAAACAATACAAGGACAGACAGTGTGAATATTACAAGTTAAGGACATTATAAGTATAGTGGCAGTAAGCAATGTGAGAATTGTTCATGTTTAGTTCGCATAGAAATGTTTTGTATTGATTTAACCACTTCACCACTGAGGGGTTTTACCCCCTGACCACCAGAGCAATTTTCACCTTTCAGCGCTCCTTCCATTCATTCATCTATAACTTTATTATTTCTTATCCCAATGAAATGAACTATATCTTGTTTTTTTTGCCACCAATTAGGCTTTCTTTAGGTGGGACATTATGCCAAGAATTATTTTATTCTAAATGTGTTTTAATGGGGAAATAGGAAAAAATGTGGGAAAAAATTATTATTTTTCAGTTTTCGGCCATTATAGTTTTTAAATAAAGCATGCTACTGTAATTAAAACCCATGAAATGTATTAACCCATTTGTCCCGGTTATAAAACCATTTAAATTATGTCCCTATCACAATGTTTGGCGACAATATTTTATTTGGAAATAAAGGTGCATTTTTTCAGTTTTGCATCCATCCCTAATTACAAGCCCGTAGTTTATAAAGTAACAGTGTTATACCCTCTTGACATAAATATTTAAAAAGTTCAGTCCCTAAGGTAACTATTTATGTTTTTTTTTATTGTATTTTTTTTTTTTTAATTACAAAAAATAAATAAAAATTGGGGAGTGTGGGAGGTAATGAGTTAATTTATTGTGTAAATGTAATGTTTGTATATGTAAAATGCTTTTGAGGGTGTAGTTTACTATTTGGCCACAAGATGGCCACAGAGTGTTTGTTTACATGCGACCTGTAAGCGTCCGGAAGGACGCTTACAGGAAGCAGTAGGAGGCTGGGAGACGCACAATGATCGCGCTGTTTCTGAAAGAAGCAGCAGATCATTGCGGGGGCTTAGATCAACGAACGGGAATGGATTTCCCCCTTCATTGATCTCCGGGCGAGCGGGCGGCGGCGTGCACGAGCGGCGGGTGCGCGCGCACGAGCGGCGGGAGCGCGGACAGCGGCGGTAGCGCGGAAGGTACGGATTTCTCCGTCCCTGGTTTTTTAGGAGGGAAAAAAGGGGCGGAGAAATTCGTACCGCCGGGGGTAAAGTGGTTAACCACTAGTATCTATTTTCAAAAATCAAGACAACACTTGCCAATCAGAAAAACGCATAAAAAACGCACATCAAAATTGGTCACAAACGCGTTTTGCAGTGGGAAAGGACCCTAAATCACCAAAGGGGGGCTTCTGGGACCTCACACTGGGGCTGATTTACTAAGCTTGGAGAACTTCAGAAATGCAAAACAAAAAATGGTCTGGGGTTTCTAAAATGTGCCTTGTTAATTGGCAAAATGTTGCCAGGGTCATATCAGAACATAGCAAGAATAAGCAAAAGTGAATTTGTGTTTGTGTGATAAAGTAACTTGCCTCTACCCAGTTACCCTGAAAATAAGCCCTAGTATGATTTTTCAGGACTTTTGAGACTGCTTAAGAAGTTAAGCCCTACTTCACAACTTTGGCCTAGTTGCAGTGCATAGAAAATCAATATAAACAGTGCCCAGCCAGCAGCTGCGGCATACATGTAGTGAAGTACAATCAATCAGCAATAGAATGCAGCAGGACAGACCGTTCACCAAGGAGTCAGCCAGACACCCCAAGAGTCGCACTCAGAGCCCCCCTGACCCAAAATAGCAAGGGCTGCCCAGTGCCAGGCTCTCTGTATAGATTGTGGTACCTGGAGAGAG
This sequence comes from Hyperolius riggenbachi, assembly GCF_040937935.1. Classification (NCBI taxonomy): domain Eukaryota; kingdom Metazoa; phylum Chordata; class Amphibia; order Anura; family Hyperoliidae; genus Hyperolius; species Hyperolius riggenbachi. Next base: position 986,484 of record NC_090655.1, on the reverse strand, counting down.
GGAAGAGAGTCCTGATGGGATTCCCGGATCAGAGCTGGGATTGGTACCTGGAGACAGGGAAGAGAGTCCTGATGGGATTCCGGGATCAGAGCTGTGATTGGTACCTGGAGACAGGGAAGAGAGTCCTGATGGGATTCCGGGATCAGAGCTGTGATTGGTACCTGGAGAGAGGGAAGAGAGTCCTGATGGGATTCTGGGATCAGAGCTGTGATTGGTACCTGGAGAGAGGGAAGAGAGTCCAGATGGGATTCCCGGATCAGAGCTGTGATTGGTACCTGGAGAGAGGGAAGAGAGTCCTGATGGGATTCCCGGATCAGAGCTGTGATTGGTACCTGGAGAGAGGGAAGAGAGTCCTGATGGGATTCCGGGATCAGAGCTGTGATTGGTACCTGGAGAGAGGGAAGAGAGTCCTGATGGGATTCCGGGATCAGAGCTGTGATTGGTACCTGGAGAGAGGGAAGAGAGTCCAGATGGGATTCCCGGATCAGAGCTGTGATTGGTACCTGGAGAGAGGGAAGAGAGTCCTGATGGGATTCCCGGATCAGAGCTGTGATTGGTACCTGGAGACAGGGAAGAGAGTCCTGATGGGATTTCCGGATCAGAGCTGTGATTGGTACCTGGAGAGAGGGAAGAGAGTCCTGATGGGATTCCGGGATCAGAGCTGTGATTGGTACCTGGAGAGAGGGAAGAGAGTCCTGATGGGATTCCCGGATCAGAGCTGTGATTGGTACCTGGAGAGAGGGAAGAGAGACCTGATGGGATTCCGGGATCAGAGCTGTGATTGGTACCTGGAGACAGGGAAGAGAGTCCTGATGGGATTCCCGGATCAGAGCTGTGATTGGTACCTGGAGAGAGGGAAGAGAGTCCAGATGGGATTCCCGGATCAGAGCTGTGATTGGTACCTGGAGAGAGGGAAGAGAGTCCTGATGGGATTCCCGGATCAGAGCTGTGATTGGTACCTGGAGAGAGGGAAGAGAGACCTGATGGGATTCCGGGATCAGAGCTGTGATTGGTACCTGGAGAGAGGGAAGAGAGTCCTGATGGGATTCCGGGATCAGAGCTGTGATTGGTACCTGGAGAGAGGGAAGAGAGTCCAGATGGGATTCCCGGATCAGAGCTGTGATTGGTACCTGGAGAGAGGGAAGAGAGTCCTGATGGGATTCCCGGATCAGAGCTGTGATTGGTACCTGGAGAGAGGGAAGAGAGTCCTGATGGGATTCCGGGATCAGAGCTGTGATTGGTACCTGGAGAGAGGGAAGAGAGTCCTGATGGGATTCCCGGATCAGAGCTGTGATTGGTACCTGGAGAGAGGGAAGAGAGTCCTGATGGGATTCCCGGATCAGAGCTGTGATTGGTACCTGGAGAGAGGGAAGAGAGTCCTGATGGGATTCCGGGATCAGAGCTGTGATTGGTACCTGGAGAGAGGGAAGAGAGTCTGATGGGATTCCGGGATCAGAGCTGTGATTGGTACCTGGAGAGAGGGAAGAGAGTCCTGATGGGATTCCGGGATCAGAGCTGTGATTGGTACCTGGAGAAAGGGAAGAGAGTCTGATGGGATTCCGGGATCAGAGCTGTGATTGGTACCTGGAGAGAGGGAAGAGAGTCCTGATGGGATTCCGGGATCAGAGCTGTGATTGGTACCTGGAGAGAGGGAAGAGAGTCCTGATGGGATTCCCGGATCAGAGCTGTGATTGGTACCTGGAGAGAGGGAAGAGAGTCCAGATGGGATTCCCGGATCAGAGCTGTGATTGGTACCTGGAGAGAGGGAAGAGAGTCCTGATGGGATTCCCGGATCAGAGCTGTGATTGGTACCTGGAGAGAGGGAAGAGAGTCCAGATGGGATTCCCGGATCAGAGCTGTGATTGGTACCTGGAGAGAGGGAAGAGAGTCCAGATGGGATTCCCGGATCAGAGCTGTGATTGGTACCTGGAGAGAGGGAAGAGAGTCCTGATGGGATTCCCGGATCAGAGCTGTGATTGGTACCTGGAGAGAGGGAAGAGAGTCCAGATGGGATTCCCGGATCAGAGCTGTGATTGGTACCTGGAGAGAGGGAAGAGAGTCCAGATGGGATTCCCGGATCAGAGCTGTGATTGGTACCTGGAGAGAGGGAAGAGAGTCCTGATGGGATTCCCGGATCAGAGCTGTGATTGGTACCTGGAGAGAGGGAAGAGAGTCCTGATGGGATTCCCGGATCAGAGCTGTGATTGGTACCTGGAGAGAGGGAAGAGAGTCCTGATGGGATTCCCGGATCAGAGCTGTGATTGGTACCTGGAGAGAGGGAAGAGAGTCCTGATGGGATTCCCGGATCAGAGCTGTGATTGGTACCTGGAGAGAGGGAAGAGAGTCCAGATGGGATTCCCGGATCAGAGCTGTGATTGGTACCTGGAGAGAGGGAAGAGAGTCCTGATGGGATTCCCGGATCAGAGCTGTGATTGGTACCTGGAGAGAGGGAAGAGAGTCCAGATGGGATTCCCGGATCAGAGCTGTGATTGGTACCTGGAGAGAGGGAAGAGAGTCCTGATGGGATTCCCGGATCAGAGCTGTGATTGGTACCTGGAGAGAGGGAAGAGAGTCCAGATGGGATTCCCGGATCAGAGCTGTGATTGGTACCTGGAGAGAGGGAAGAGAGTCCTGATGGGATTCCCGGATCAGAGCTGTGATTGGTACCTGGAGAGAGGGAAGAGAGTCCAGATGGGATTCCCGGATCAGAGCTGTGATTGGTACCTGGAGAGAGGGAAGAGAGTCCTGATGGGATTCCCGGATCAGAGCTGTGATTGGTACCTGGAGAGAGGGAAGAGAGTCCTGATGGGATTCCCGGATCAGAGCTGTGATTGGTACCTGGAGAGAGGGAAGAGAGTCCTGATGGGATTCCCGGATCAGAGCTGTGATCAGGGCGTTACAGAATGTGAGGCTGTCACTGGATTTGGCTAAATGTTGTTTGTTTTTTTAAGAATAAATGTAGATTGTTGTTAATGGGAAAATAAGACGTCCCGGAAAAGAAGCTCTCATCTTTTATAGCAGAAATGAAGGACCCATTCTAAAGAAAAAATGAATGTAAAACATTTAGGGCTCATTTACACTACAGAACACATCCACACATGCGATTTTTCGTGTATGTGCTGCCATCACACAGTTATCACATGTTCTGGTGCGCTAAGCGCAGACGTCGGCAGCCGTACCCATCGGGAAACGTATGCGTTGTTGGATAAAATGTTCCCAGATGCGTTACAACGTAAGGCACAGGAGCGCACACCTGTAATGTGAATGGTAACATGAACGTCTATGGACTCTGATGTTGCCATATGGATCGTACACAATGTGCATTGCGCCAAAACTGAGAGCGCAGCACATAGAGTGAATAAGCCCTTATAAGGACCTGGCGCTTCCTGCAGCCCCTCCAGGCTCTTGTGCCGTCCCTCCAGGCCGCTCTGGCTGTCCGCTAGCCATCCCGGTGCTTCTGTCAGTCACGCTTCATTGCACATATGAGTCACGGCCACACGTGCGCCTTTCATGGAGTGTTCTGTGTGTGTACAGTAGGACGCTACGCTCCCAGCTACAGGAGTGCGATGGCTGCATGACTGACCAGTGTACCGGGACAGCTAGCGGATGACTAGATCAGCCCGGAGAGATGGCGTGCAAGCCCACAGCCTGAAGGGGGCAGGAGGAAGGGCCAGGTGAGTATGAAGGTTTTACATGAATTCACATATCTGTGACAGACGCTGCGACCGCCGCTGCCAGTGTAACATATAGCCCGGCTACAGCATACTGAGCCACCCCTGCCTGACCAGCCTCCCATTATCTGCATCTGTCACCATGTCACACAGCGGCCGAGGATCAGTGACAGGTCAGCCTGTGTGACCCCCTCGCTGCTGCCAGTGTAACATATAGCCCAGCTACAGCATACTGAGCCACCCCTGCCTGACCAGCCTCCTATTATCTGCATCTGTCACTGTCACCATGTCACACAGCAGCCGAGGATCAGTGACAGGTCAGCCTGTGTGACCCCCTCGCCGCTTCCAGTGTAACATATAGCCCGGCTACAGCATACTGAGCCACCCCTGCCTGACCAGCCTCCCATTATCTGCATCTGTCACCATGTCACACAGCGGCCGAGGATCAGTGACAGGTCAGCCTGTGTGACCCCCTCGCCGCTGCCCGTGTAACATATAGCCCGGCTACAGCATACTGAGCCACCCCTGCCTGACCAGCCTCCCATTATCTGCATCTGTCACCATGTCACACAGCGGCCGAGGATCAGTGACAGGTCAGCCTGTGTGACCCCCTCGCTGCTGCCAGTGTAACATATAGCCCAGCTACAGCATACTGAGCCACCCCTGCCTGACCAGCCTCCTATTATCTGCATCTGTCACTGTCACCATGTCACACAGCAGCCGAGGATCAGTGACAGGTCAGCCTGTGTGACCCCCTCGCCGCTTCCAGTGTAACATATAGCCCGGCTACAGCATACTGAGCCACCCCTGCCTGACCAGCCTCCCATTATCTGCATCTGTCACTGTCACCATGTCACACAGCGGCCGAGGATCAGTGACAGGTCAGCCTGTACGACCCCCCCTCCGCTGCCAGTGTAACATATAGCCCGGCTACAGCATACTGAGCCACCCCTGTCTGACCAGCCCCCCATTATCTGCATTCTGTCACTGTCACCATATCACACAGCAGCCGAGGATCAGTGACAGGTCAGCCAGTGTGACCCCCTTGCCGCTGCCAGTGTAACATATAGCCCGGCTACAGCATACTGAGCCACCCCTGTCTGATCAGCCTCCCATTATCTGTAGTCTGTCACTGTCACCATGTCACACAGCGGCCGAGGATCAGTGACAGGTCAGCCTGTGTGACCCCCTCGCCGCTGCCAGTGTAACATATAGCCCGGCTACAGCATACTGAGCCACCCCTGCCTGACCAGCCTCCCATTATCTGCATCTGTCACCATGTCACACAGCGGCCGAGGATCAGTGACAGGTCAGCCTGTGTGACCCCCTCGCTGCTGCCAGTGTAACATATAGCCCAGCTACAGCATACTGAGCCACCCCTGCCTGACCAGCCCCCCATTATCTGCATTCTGTCACTGTCACCATGTCACACAGCGGCCAAGGATCAGTGACAGGTCAGCCTGTGCGACCCCCTCGCCGCTGCCAGTGTAACATATAGCCCGGCTACAGCATACTGAGCCACCCCTGTCTGACCAGCCCCCCATTATCTGCATCTGTCACTGTCACCATGTCACACAGCGGCCGAGGATCAGTGACAGGTCAGCCAGTGTGACCCCCTCACCGCTGCCAGTGTAACATATAGCCCGGCTACAGCATACTGAGCCACCGCTGCCTGACCAGCCTCCCATTATCTGCATTTGTCACTGTCACCATGTCACACAGCGGCCGAGGATCAGTGACAGGTCAGCCTGTACGACCCCCCCTCTGCTGCCAGTGCAACATATAGCCCGGCTACAGCATACTGAGCCACCCCTGTCTGACCAGCCTCCCATTATCTGCATCTGTCACTGTCACCATGTCACACAGCGGCCGAGGATCAGTGACAGGTCAGCCAGTGTGACCCCCTCACCGCTGCCAGTGTAACATATAGCCCGGCTACAGCATACTGAGCCACCCCTGCCTGACCAGCCTCCCATTATCTGCATCTGTCACTGTCACCATGTCACACAGCGGCCGAGGATCAGTGACAGGTCAGCCTGTGTGACCCCCTCGCTGCTGCCAGTGTAACATATAGCCCGGCTACAGCATACTGAGCCACCCCTGCCTGACCAGCCTCCCATTATCTGCATCTGTCACCATGTCACACAGCGGCCGAGGATCAGTGACAGGTCAGCCTGTGTGACCCCCTTGCCGCTGCCAGTGTAACATATAGCCCGGCTACAGCATACTGAGCCACCGCTGCCTGACCAGCCTCCCATTATCTGCATTTGTCACTGTCACCATGTCACACAGCGGCCGAGGATCAGTGACAGGTCAGCCTGTGTGACCCCCTCGCTGCTGCCAGTGTAACATATAGCCCGGCTACAGCATACTGAGCCACCCCTGTCTGATCAGCTCCCCATTATCTGCATCTGTCACTGTCACCATGTCACACAGCGGCCGAGGATCAGTGACAGGTCAGCCTGTGTGACCCCCTCGCCGCTGCCAGTGTAACCTATACCCCGGCTACAGCATACTAAGCCACCGCTGCCTGACCAGCCTCCTATTATCTGCATTTGTCACTGTCACCATGTCACACAGCGGCCGAGGATCAGTGACAGGTCAGCCTGTGTGACCCCCTCGCTGCTGCCAGTGTAACATATAGCCCAGCTACAGCATACTGAGCCACCCCTGTCTGATCAGCTCCCCATTATCTGCATCTGTCACTGTCACCATGTCACACAGCAGCCGAGGATCAGTGACAGGTCAGCCAGTGTGACCCCCTTGCCGCTGCCAGTGTAACATATAGCCCGGCTACAGCATACTGAGCCACCCCTGTCTGATCAGCTCCCCATTATCTGCATCTGTCACTGTCACCATGTCACACAGCAGCCGAGGATCAGTGACAGGTCAGCCTGTGTGACCCCCTCGCTGCTGCCAGTGTAACATATAGCCCGGCTACAGCATACTGAGCCACCCCTGTCTGACCAGCCTCCCATTATCTGCATCTGTCACTGTCACCATGTCACACAGCAGCCGAGGATCAGTGACAGGTCAGCCTGTGTGACCCCCTCGCCGCTGCCAGTGCAACATATAGCCCGGCTACAGCATACTGAGCCACCCCTGCCTGACCAGCCTCCCATTATCTGCATCTGTCACTGTCACCATGTCACACAGCGGCCAAGGATCAGTGACAGGTCAGCCAGTGTGACCCCCTCGCCGCTGCCCGTGTAACATATAGCCCGGCTACAGCATACTGAGCCACCCCTGCCTGACCAGCCTCCCATTATCTGCATCTGTCACTGTCACCATGTCACACAGCGGCCGAGGATCAGTGACAGGTCAGCCTGTGTGACCCCCTCACCGCTGCCAGTGTAACATATAGCCCAGCTACAGCATACTGAGCCACCCCTGCCTGACCAGCCTCCTATTATCTGCATTTGTCACTGTCACCATGTCACACAGCGGCCGAGGATCAGTGACAGGTCAGCCTGTGTGACCCCCTCGCTGCTGCCAGTGTAACATATAGCCCAGCTACAGCATACTGAGCCACCCCTGCCTGACCAGCCTCCTATTATCTGCATTTGTCACTGTCACCATGTCACACAGCGGCCGAGGATCAGTGACAGGTCAGCCTGTGTGACCCCCTCACCGCTGCCAGTGTAACATATAGCCCAGCTACAGCATACTGAGCCACCCCTGCCTGACCAGCCTCCTATTATCTGCATCTGTCACTGTCACCATGTCACACAGCAGCCGAGGATCAGTGACAGGTCAGCCTGTGTGACCCCCTCGCCGCTTCCAGTGTAACATATAGCCCGGCTACAGCATACTGAGCCACCCCTGCCTGACCAGCCTCCCATTATCTGCATCTGTCACTGTCACCATGTCACACAGCGGCCGAGGATCAGTGACAGGTCAGCCTGTACGACCCCCCCTCCGCTGCCAGTGTAACATATAGCCCGGCTACAGCATACTGAGCCACCCCTGTCTGACCAGCCCCCCATTATCTGCATTCTGTCACTGTCACCATATCACACAGCAGCCGAGGATCAGTGACAGGTCAGCCAGTGTGACCCCCTTGCCGCTGCCAGTGTAACATATAGCCCGGCTACAGCATACTGAGCCACCCCTGTCTGATCAGCCTCCCATTATCTGTAGTCTGTCACTGTCACCATGTCACACAGCGGCCGAGGATCAGTGACAGGTCAGCCTGTGTGACCCCCTCGCCGCTGCCAGTGTAACATATAGCCCGGCTACAGCATACTGAGCCACCCCTGCCTGACCAGCCTCCCATTATCTGCATCTGTCACTGTCACCATGTCACACAGCGGCCGAGGATCAGTGACAGGTCAGCCTGTACGACCCCCCCTCTGCTGCCAGTGCAACATATAGCCCGGCTACAGCATACTGAGCCACCCCTGCCTGACCAGCCCCCCATTATCTGCATCTGTCACCATGTCACACAGCGGCCGAGGATCAGTGACAGGTCAGCCTGTGTGACCCCCTCGCCGCTGCCAGTGTAACATATAGCCCGGCTACAGCATACTGAGCCACCCCTGCCTGACCAGCCTCCCATTATCTGCATCTGTCACTGTCACCATGTCACACAGCGGCCGAGGATCAGTGACAGGTCAGCCTGTGTGACCCCCTCGCTGCTGCCAGTGTAACATATAGCCCAGCTACAGCATACTGAGCCACCCCTGCCTGACCAGCCCCCCATTATCTGCATTCTGTCACTGTCACCATGTCACACAGCGGCCGAGGATCAGTGACAGGTCAGCCTGTGTGACCCCCTCGCTGCTGCCAGTGTAACATATAGCCCAGCTACAGCATACTGAGCCACCCCTGCCTGACCAGCCTCCCATTATCTGCATCTGTCACTGTCACCATGTCACACAGCGGCCGAGGATCAGTGACAGGTCAGCCAGTGTGACCCCTCGCTGCTGCCAGTGTAACATATAGCCCGGCTACAGCATACTAGGCCACCCCTGCCTGTCCAGCCTCCCATTATCTGCATCTGTCACTGTCACCATGTCACACAGCGGCCGAGGATCAGTGACAGGTCAGCCTGTGTGACCCCCTCACCGCTGCCAGTGTAACATATAGCCCAGCTACAGCATACTGAGCCACCCCTGCCTGACCAGCCCCCCATTACCTGCATCTGTCACTGTCACCATGTCACACAGCGGCCGAGGATCAGTGACAGGTCAGCCTGTGTGACCCCCTCGCCGCTGCCAGTGTAACATATAGCCTGGCTACAGCATACTGAGCCACCCCTGCCTGACCAGCCTACCATTATCTGCATTCTGTCACTGTCACCATGTCGATCAGCGGCCGAGGATCAGTGACAGGTCAGCCTGTGTGACCCCCTCGCTGCTGCCAGTGTAACATATAGCCCGGCTACAGCATACTGAGCCACCCCTGTCTGACCAGCCCCCCATTATCTGCATCTGTCACTGTCACCATGTCACACAGCGGCCGAGGATCAGTGACAGGTCAGCCTGTGTGACCCCCTCGCTGCTGCCAGTGTAACATATAGCCTGGCTACAGCATACTGAGCCACCCCTGTCTGACCAGCCCCTCATTATCTGCATTTATCCTGTCACTGTCACCTTGTCACACAGCGGCCGAGTATCAGTGACCGGTTTGCGACCTCCTCGCTGCAGCCAGTGTAACATATACCCCAGCTACAGTGACCGGACGCTGAGCAATGAGGTACTGAGCCACCCCTGTCTGATCAGCTCCCCATTATCTGCATTTATCCTGTCACCATGTCACCAGCACTAGGCCTGGGCTTGTTGCCATGGTAACTGCAGAGCAAGAGGCAGTAAGTTAGCATTGATCAGGGAGGATAACTGGCTGCCGCGTGTCTCCAGCCTCTGATAACCATGGGAACGCTCTGCGCTAGCTACCTGTGCAGAGGGCGGGGCCCGTGTCCCCTGCGGGGCTGCCATGCCTCAGTCACAGTCATAAGCCTGACATTTGCGGGACATTCAGTGAGAGCACATGGATAAATGGGAGCCCCTCCCCCTGGAGATTTGTACCCCCCCCCAGAAGTGTCTCTCTTATCTCTGGGGGTCTCTCTGCACGCTCCGCCACAGATTAGGCTCCTCACAGCTGCAGCACTTCAGGACATTTTCTATGATTTGCTTGTCAGTACAGCGCTCAGCACAGAGCGTCACTTGTTGCCGGGTAGATTTCCCCGAGCTGTCTCTGGCATGCTGGGCTTACTGGTTTCTGTACATGTAGACAGACTGTCAGCGGGATCATGGCTGCCTCAGACTCCAGGGCAAGCAGTGAGCAAAGCTTACTACACACTTACAATTACAATTGGCCAATCGCTGACCAGTTTTACCACCTCAGTGTAGTAAGAGCGCCAACAGATACAGAACACTATGAGCAGAGTGGGTAGGGAAACTCTCATACTACATGGAGGTGGTAAGATTGGTCAGTGATTGGCCAATCATCATTGAGAGTGTGTATGAGCCTTTTATGCTGGGAATACACCAGAAGTTCTTTTCCGACATGTCCAATCTGATTTTCGATCACCTTTCTGATCGATTTCTCATAGACGTAAATGGAAATTGACAAGAAAAGATAAGAAAATTGATCGTAAAATTGATCAGAAATAAGATTGGACAATCGACTGAAAAATCTCATGGTGTATTCCCAGCATAAGACTTTTGTATTAGATACAGTATCATTTAGATTTAACTTCTCTGAACATTTAGCTCAACTAGCAGTTTTCTCTTATTAGGATTATATGGTTCCAATAAGTTATTCAGCGTAAGCCTCAAGGCCCATTCTCACTCACGGCGATTTTTGCCGGCGTTTTGCAGAAGTGATTTTTCCGCAATTTCACCTGGAAAAATCACTGAACACTGCAGCGATTTTGCCGCGATTGTGTTTAGCGCTTCTTTAGCACTGAAACGCGATCGCCGGGAAATCGGCTGATAATGGTGCAGGCGACGCGTTTGCATTTTGCGGCGATTAGCGCAAATCGCCCAAGTAAGCACCAGCCCATAGGGTTTCATTACGCTGGCGCTTTTAAAAAGTGCTAGCGTTTGAGCGTTTTGCCGAAATCGCGTGTGAATGAGCCCTAAGAGTACCTGTTCAGTAAAAAATATAGTATGAACCTTCACATAAGGGATGGAAGGATGGATAATTTGATGACAGAGTGTGCAGTGGGGGGAGGGGAGGATGAGGTGATAGGCAATACTTACCTGTGGGGTTCACCAGGTTCCCCCAGAAGCGACCACAGGTGGAAGCTCCCATGGTGATGTCACACACTCCTAACCACTGCAATGCATGCTGGGAGAGGAAGTCCATTGATGTGACTTCCTCAGCCAGGAGATAGACTCACACTGATATCTCCCAGCATGCATTGCGGCGGCTGGGAGCGCGCACCACTGCCTGATGCTGTGGTCGCTTCCATAGGGGGAGGGGCTAGAGAAGCAGGCCCCATCCCCCTGTAGGTAAGTAAGGCCTGTCCCCCTCTTATGTAAGTGATATTGCCATGGGGGAGGGGTTAGAGACGCACGCCCCACCCCCCTGTAGGTAAGTAAGGCCGTTCCCCCTCTTATGTAAGTGATTCTGCTAGGGGGAGGGGCTAGAGAAGCAGGCCCCACCCCCCTTTAGGTAAGTAAGGCCGTTCCCCCTCTTATGTAAGTGATACTGCTAGGGGGAGGGGCTAGAGAAGCAGGCCCCACCCCCCTTTAGGTAAGTAATGCCTGTCCCCCTGTTATGTAAGTGATACTGCCATGTTCTGAAGCCGCTTGTAGGATGCCATCGTAGTGCCCTTCCCCCGAGCTCATGGCACAACAATGTCCACAAAGTGTCACCATTCAGTAACTCGTTGTCTTGTAGTGACCGGTCACTAACCTCCCCCCCTTCTTACTGCAGTGCTGCGGGTCTCCACCAATGCGGGACCATGGAAGGAGCCGGCCAGCAAGGTCACGCACGGCATGGTCAACATAAGGTGAGTGAGGCCTTGTCTGCAAATGTTCTGTATCCACCATGTGTGCTCATAATGCTGGGAATACACAATGAGATTGTTCAACAGATTTACTAGCCAATCCATTTTCCGATCGTTTTCCTAATCGATTTCCATTCACGTCTATGAGAAAATCGATCAGAAAAACGATGGAAATCACATCGGACCTGTTGGAAATTATTTATCGAGCCCTCTGTCTGCCAAACAAACTCATGGTGTATTCTTAGCTTTAGCAAACCCTCAAATAGTTTACATACAACTGATGTTAAGCTTACAGGTCTATAATTTCCTGGATCAGATTTTTTTGCCCTTCTTAAATAATGGGAAAACGTGGGCTGTACGCCAATCCACTGGGACTCTGCCAGTTGCAAGAGAGTCACAAAAGATAAGATAAAGGGGTTTATCTATAACTGAACTTCATTCCCTTAGTGCTCTATCACACCAGAGCCTGTTTTCTGCCGTGTAGCGTAAAGTCGATACTTTGCATTAACCAAGGTAAAATGAAAGCCCATAGACTTCAATTGTACCTTTCACACCCTACGCTGCGTTTCGATGCGTTGCAGTACGAGGCACCCGGGAGCTTTTTATTGTCGGGAGCTGGCGTTTTCCTGTCTGGTTAATTACTACCCCCGCTGATTGTGTCGCACCGCAGATTCCCGACAACATGCCGCAGGCTATACAACGCGTTCAGGAAAACGGCGCCGCATTGTCTGATGTGAAAGAGGCGTTAGCACCCGAGGATGCATGCCGTCCAGCCCAGGTGCCTTGTCTGATGTGAGAGAGCCCTTAGAACCCGAGGATGCATGCCGTCCAGCCCAGGTGCCTTGTCTGATGTGAAAGAGCACTTAGGACCTGAGGATGCATGCCGTCCAGCCCAGGTGCCTTGTCTGATGTCAGAGAGCCCTTAGGACCCGAGGATGCATGCCGTCCAGCCCAGGTGCCTTGTCTGATGCGAAAGAGGCCTTAGCACCCGAGGATGCATGCCGTCCAGCCCAGGTGCCTTGTCTGATGTGAGAGAGCCCTTAGGACCCGAGGATGCATGCCGTCCAGGCCAGGTGCCTTGTCTGATGTGAAAGAGCCCTTAGGACCCGAGGATGCATGCCGTCCAGCCCAGGTGCCTTGTCTGGTGTGAAAGAGCCCTTAGGACCCGAGGATGCATGCCGTCCAGGCCAGGTGCCTTGTCTGATGTGAAAGAGCCCTTAGGACCTGAGGAGGCATGCCGTCCAGCCCAGGTGCCTTGTCTGATGTGAAAGAGCCCTTAGGACCCGAGGATGCATGCCGTCCAGCCCAGGTGCCTTGTCTGATGTGAAAGAGCCCTTAGCACCCGAGGATGCATGCCGTCCAGCCCAGGTGCCTTGTCTGATGTGAGAGCCCTTAGGACCCGAGGATGCATGCCGTCCAGCCCAGGTGCCTTGTCTGATGTGAGAGCCCTTAGGACCCGAGGATGCCTGCCGTCCAGCCCAGGTGCCTTGTCTGATGTGAGAGCCCTTAGGACCCGAGGATGCCTGCCGTCCAGCCCAGGTGCCTTGTCTGATGTGAAAGAGGCGTTAGCACCCGAGGATGCATGCCGTCCAGCCCAGGTGCCTTGTCTGATGTGAGAGCCCTTAGGACCCGAGGATGCATGCCGTCCAGCCCAGGTGCCTTGTCTGATGTGAAAGAGGCGTTAGCACCCGAGGATGCATGCCGTCCAGGCCAGGTGCCTTGTCTGATCACTCCTTCCTGCGTTAAGTATTTATTAATACTTTCCGTTCACAGACAATCACCTAATCTTTCCTGCTTACCTGCCTGTGTTTTTGTATTAAAATGCAGCATTAGCAGCAGTGTACGTTTTAATTCTCAATATATGCAGAAAATGTGCATTAAAAAATGCTATTACTGTTTAAAGTGTGACAGAGATCCCCTAACTGCAGTGGTCAGAGACACCTGGAACAAGCATGGAGCCATAATGTCTCAGGTCGTGGCCCTACTAACTCATCAGTGCATGTAACATCTGATCCCCTTGCTCTGATCAGAGACACCTGGAACAAGCATGAAGCCATAACTTCTCAGGTCATGGCGTGGCCTGCTCATCAGTGCGTGTAGCAGATGATCCCCTTGCTCTTGTCAGAGACACCTGGAACAAGCATGGAGCCATAACTTCTGAGGCCGTGGCCCTGCTAGCTCGTCAGTGCGTGTAACAGCTGATCCCCTTGCTTCATCGATCAGAGACACCTGGAACAAGCATGGAGCCATAACTTCTGAGGCCGTGGCCCTGCTAGCTCGTCAGTGCGTGTAACGCCTGATCCCCTTGCTTCATCGATCAGAGACACCTGGAACAAGCATGGAGCCATAACTTCTGAGGCCGTGGCCCTGCTAGCTCGTCAGTGCGTGTAACAGCTGATCCCCTTGCTTCATCGATCAGAGACACCTGGAACAAGCATGGAGCTATAACTTCTGAGGCCGTGGCCCTGCTAGCTCGTCAGTGCGTGTAACGTTCTCTGTTAATTGATGGAATCATCTGCCGCCTCCTCTCTTCCGCTTGTCAGAATGGCGGTGCTGGTCGGAGATGCTTCATCGCCTGACGCCCGCTCCTCAGATGACACGACGGATTAGTGAATCTTGTCAGATGTCACAGCAGTCACTTACATTGTGCACAGAGCGATGTTATAGCGCTAACCACCTCCGACACGTTGTCAGTCTGCAGGAATCCTCAGCGAAGCGTGTAATGAAGGAACGCCGCTGTCCGCTGTGATAGGACGAGACGTCCGCCAAGAACCCAACACAATCCGACCAACCTACAGGGGTCATTCCAGGTACTAACTCCCAAACTGGGCTGTGTAAGGAAAATCCATGTATTCAGGGCTAATGAGAACTCAGTTGTCCTGCTGTCCCTTTCTGGATGTACATCATTCCCTTATTAGCCTTACAGAGACCCACCTTACATGACTATGTACTCTGTAAAGTGCTGCAGAAGATGTCAGTGCTATATAAATACATAATAATAATATGGTAGGACATTAGACTATGACTATGGTAGGATTAGAGTGTGAGCTCCTCTGAGGACAGTCAGTGACATGACTATGTACTCTGTAATGTGCTGCAGAAGATGTCAGTGCTATATAAATACATAATAATAATATGGTAGGACATTAGACTATGACTATGGTAGGATTAGAGTGTGAGCTCCTCTGAGGACAGTCAGTGACATGACTATGTACTCTGTACAGTGCTGCAGAAGGTGTCAGTGCTATATAAATACATAATAATAATATAGGAGGACATTACACTATGACTATGGTAGGATTAGAGTGTGAGCTCCTCTAAGGACAGTCAGTGACATGACTATGTACTCTGTACAGTGCTGCAGAAGATGCCAGTGCTATATAAATACATAATAATAATATGGTAGGACATTAGGCTATGACTATGGTAGGATTAGAGTGTGAGCTCCTCTGAGGACAGTCAGTGACATGACTATGTACTCTGTACAGTGCTGCAGAAGATGTCAGTGCTACAAATACATAATAATAATATGGTAGGACATTACACTATGACTATGGTAGGATTAGAGTGTGCGCTCCTCTGAGGACAGTCAGTGACATGACTATGTACTCTGTAAAGTGCTGCAGAAGATGTCAGTGCTATATAAATACATAATAATGTGGTAGGATATTAGACTATGACTATGGTAGGATTAGAGTGTGAGCTCCTCTGAGGACAGTCAGTGACATGACTATGTACTCTGTAATGTGCTGCAGAAGATGTCAGTGCTATATAAATACTTAATAATATGGTAGGACATTAGACTATGACTATGGTAGGATTAGAGTGTGAGCTCCTCTGAGGACAGTCAGTGACATGACTATGTACTCTGTACAGTGCTGCAGAAGATGTCAGTGCTATAAATACTGTATATAATAATACAGTGGGATGCGAAAGTTTGGGCAACCTCGTTAATCGTCATGATTTTCCTGTATAAATCGTTGGTTGTTATGATAAAAAAAATGTCAGTTAAATATATCATATAGGAGACACACACAGTGATATTTGAGAAGTGAAATGAAGTTTATTGGATTTACAGAAAGTGTGCAATAATTGTTTAAACAAAATTAGGCAGGTGCATAAATTTGGGCACCACAAAAAAGAAATGAAATCAATATTTAGTAGATCCTCCTTTTGCAGAAATTACAGCCTCTAAACACTTCCTGTAGGTTCTAATGAGAGTCTGGATTCTGGTTGAAGGTATTTTAGACCATTCCTCTTTACAAAACATCTCTAGTTCATTGAGGTTTGATGGCTGCCGAACATGGACAGCTCTCTTTAACTCACACCACAGATTTTCAATTATATGCAGGTCTGGGGACTGAGATGGCCATTCCAGAAAGTTGTACTTGTTCCTCTGCATGAATGCCTTAGTGGATTTTAAGCAGTGTTTAGGGTGGTTGTCTTGTTGAAAGATCCAGCCCCGGCGCAGCTTCAGCTGTATCACTGATTCCTGGACATCGGTCTCCAGAATCTGCTGATACTGAGTGGAATCCATGCGTCCCTCTTTGACAAGATTCCCAGTCCCTGCACTGGCCTCACAGCCCCACAGCATGATGGAACCACCACCATATTTTACTGTAGGTAGCAGGTGTTTTTCTTGGAATGCTGTGTTGTATTTCCTCCATGCATAACGCCCCTTGTTATGCTCAAATAACTCCATTTTAGTTTCATCAGTCCACAGCACCTTATTCCAAAATGAAGCTGGCTTGTCCAGATGTTCTTTAGCATACAGCAAGCGGCTCTGTTTGTGCTGTGGGCGGAGAAAAGACTTCCTCTGCATCACTCTCTCATACAGCATCTCCTTGTGTAAAGTGCACTGAATGGTTAAAGGATGCACAGTGACTCCATCTGCAGCAAGATGATGTTGTAGGTCTTTGGTGCTGGTCTGTGGATTGACTCTGACTGTTCTCACCATTCGTCGCTTCTGTTTATCCGAGAGTTTTCTTGGTCTGCCACTTTGAGCCTTAAAGGAGTTATCAGGGAAAAATGAATAAAATAAGTGGTACTTACCGGGGGCTTCCTCCAGCCCCAAGCTCCCAGCATGTCCCGCGCCGCAGCTCTCCCCGCAGCCGTTCGCTGCAGCTTGCTCCCGGTCCCCGGCAATGACGTCAGGCCGACCTCCAGGTGCTGCCAGTCACCACCACGTGGACCGGTGCGGACTGCACAGGCACAGAACTACTGTACCTGCGCACTCCGCTCCGGCTCACTTGTCGGTGATTGACAGCGCCGCTCGCGCAGGTGCAATACAAGCCGACTTGGGGGTCGGCCTGACGTCAACGCCGGGGACCGGGAGCAAGCTAGAGGTCTCAGAACCAATGTAATATTTAGTGTTGTTTCTGTTCATTTCAGAACACACAACAAACAAACATTCCGCTGTGGTGCACCTGCCAGCAGTAAAGATGCCAACATCTCTGATAAATGTAAGAATGTAAATCGGGGTGGTGAACGATTTTTATAACGGGCAAACACTGACTAAATCATTAATAAAGTAATACTGTAAAACACTAGCAATTTTATTCATTCAGGTTTATTCAGTAAAGGTCTTATAATATCTTTTTATACAGACATTATATGTTGTTGAATTTTTCTTTTCATAAATCAGATAAACATTCAAAAAACTGTCCCCTAATTACAAACCACTCGACTTCCAACGTTTCAGAGATATAAACCAAGTTGTTTTCTTGTGTAAAATATACAGCACTGCTTCGTGTGACATATTTTTGTTGGTAAATGTAACAATAGTGTGTAAACTATTATAAGGAGTTTGTAACACTTTAAAAGCGCACTGAGCGCAAAGAATGATTGATTATACAATAGCTGCAAATCTTTTCCCAAAGTAAATAATCCATCCACGTTTCACCATGTATAACACAGGACTCCACTTACACACAGATTCAGCTTACATACAATCTCCTGGAGCGGGGCCTGTGTGTAAGTCGGGTACCGGCTGTATTATGGATAGCTTTGTATGGACTCCACTTACACACAGATTCGGCTTACATACAATCTCCTGGAGGGGGCCTGTGTGTAAGTCGGGTACCGGCTGTATTATGGATAGCTTTGTATGGACTCCACTTACACACAGATTCGGCTTACATACAATCTCCTGGAGCGGGGCCTGTGTGTAAGTCGGGTACCGGCTGTATTATGGTGATAAATGGATTTGGAGATGAGAAGTTAGTGTTGGGTATCAGAAATGAGGCTTTTTCCCAGCGCTGTACGCGACGTCTTCGTGTCACTCCTTCTGCGTGTCGCTGTGTGTGAGATCCGAGGCCTATTATAGATCCACGGTGCCCTTCCTGGCTGTAGCCGTGGCAGGCTGCGGGATAACACCTCTAATTGCCTCTCTCTGCTGTCCCTGTGGCCCCCGGGCCTCCCCTGCCTCTCTGGGTAGCCAATTATCTCTGTGAGCGAGGATGAGAAGGGCACACAGCATGTGTACCGTCATTCCCCCGCTAGTCTTATAGCAGCGAGCATGTATACTTATATATACACAAGTCTGACAGCAGCGAGCATGTGTACTTATATACACACACGTCTGACAGCAGCGAGCATATATATTTATATACACACAAGTCTGACAGCAGCGAGCATGTATACTTATATACACACACGTCTGACAGCAGCGAGCATGTATACTTATATATACACAAGTCTGACAGCAGCGAGCATGTGTACTTATATACACACACGTCTGACAGCAGCGAGCATATATATTTATATACACACAAGTCTGACAGCAGCGAGCATGTATACTTATATACACACAAGTCTGACAGCAGCGAGCATGTGTACTTATATACACACACGTCTGACAGCAGCGAGCATATATATTTATATACACACAAGTCTGACAGCAGCGAGCATGTATCCTTATATACACACAAGTCTGACAGCAGCGAGCATATATATTCATATACACACAAGTCTGACAGCAGCGAGCATATATATTCATATACACACAAGTCTGACAGCAGTGAGCATGTATACTTATATACACACACGTCTGACAGCAGCGAGCATGTATACTTATATACACACACGTGTGACAGCAGCGAGCATGTATACTTATATACACACATGTCTGATAGCAGCGAGCATGTATACTTATATACACACACGTCTGACAGCAGCGAGCATGTATATTTATATACACACAAGTCTGACAGCAGCGAGCATGTATCCTTATATACACACAAGTCTGACAGCAGCGAGCATATATATTCATATACACACAAGTCTGACAGCAGCGAGCATATATATTCATATACACACAAGTCTGACAGCAGCGAGCATATATATTCATATACACACAAGTCTGACAGCAGTGAGCATGTATACTTATATACACACACGTCTGACAGCAGCGAGCATGTATACTTATATACACACACGTGTGACAGCAGCGAGCATGTATACTTATATACACACATGTCTGATAGCAGCGAGCATGTATACTTATATACACACACGTCTGACAGCAGCGAGCATGTATACTTATATACACACACGTGTGACAGCAGCGAGCATGTATACTTATATACACACACGTCTGACAGCAGCGAGCATGTATACTTATATACACACACGTCTGACAGCAGCGAGCATGTATACTTATATACACACAAGTCTGACAGCAGCGAGCATGTATACTTATATATACACACACGTCTGACAGCAGCGAGCATGTATACTTATATACACACAAGTCTGACAGCAGCGAGCATGTATACTTATATACACACACGTGTGACAGCAGTGAGCATGTATACTTATATACACACACGTGTGACAGCAGCGAGAATGTATACTTATATACA
The DNA here is from genome assembly GCF_040937935.1 of Hyperolius riggenbachi. Classification (NCBI taxonomy): domain Eukaryota; kingdom Metazoa; phylum Chordata; class Amphibia; order Anura; family Hyperoliidae; genus Hyperolius; species Hyperolius riggenbachi. Next base: position 966,994 of record NC_090655.1, on the reverse strand, counting down.
CACACGTCTGACAGCAGCGAGCATGTATACTTATATACACTGTGATAGGGTGTCAGTTGCCTTGCAAGAGAAGGTTGTGGATGGAATATATGTGCCACCTCGTTTGAGGTATTGGGTTAGATAAAGCTCCAGGAAAAAAAAAACAAAAAAAAAAAAAAACTGCATGAGTAAAATAGGCTTTTTCAAGAGCCGGTTTAGGGTCCTGGAGTTGGCCAGGGGAGAGTGGGTGGGTTCCCTGGCCATCTGGCCCAGCCCGGGTTTTACACCTGTGCAGGGTGGAGCACAGGTGCTGTATAAAAGTCAGCCAGGCTGACCAGGAAGTAGCTCACTGGGTTCCTAAACTCTGGAGGGAACAGAGCTCTCACGCATGGAGGAAAAACTAATCTTTGCATGTCTAAATGTAAGTTGCCATTTGCTGGACTGTCTTATTGAAACCCTGTTTATGTGTAGTCAGTTAGGGACTAAAAGTGAGACAGGTAGTTGCTCAGCCGAGCAAGGTTTTGTTTTGCTGTTTGTATTTTCTGGCAACTGTTTATTTTCAAAAATAAACCAGGCAGGAGCCTGACTTTTACAAAATTGGAAGCCTGCTGTCTCGTCTATGAACTTTTCCATCCCCGTTGCTAGGGGAAACCGCTACAATTGGTGGAGGATGCGGGCAAGCGAGACAGCAAGTACTGCAGCCAAGTCTTAAAGGGGAAAGGCTCCAATTTTCAAACTTAAGAGGAGGCTGAAAAATTTTGATCCTCAGACATGGAGGACGTTCTCAATCAACTGTTGATCGCTAACGCAGCACAGCAACAGGCTAATGCAGGCCAGAGAGAGACCAACGCCCAGTTGTTGCAGTCGGTCGCAGCACAGCAACAGGCTAATGAAGCCCAGCAAGAGGCTAACCGACTGTTGGCCGCACAACTATCTGACGTGGCCACAGCTGTGGAAGAGGATCGTAAAACCCTTACAGAGGTGGTGCAGCAGTTGGCACAACGCACTAGGGAGGGGAACCCGGATTCTCGCAGTAACACGGGATCCATTCGAGCCAGCCACTTTCTTCAAAAGATGACACCACACGATGATGTGGAGGCCTTCCTCCATACCTTTGAACGGACTGCAGAGAGGGAGGCCTGGCCTACAGCTGAGTGGGCCGGACTGATGGCGCCTTTCCTAAGTGGGGACTCTCAGAAAGCATACTTTGACTTGGCCCCAGAGGATGCTAAAAGTTATGAGAAACTAAAAGCAGAGATACTTAGCCGACTGGGCGTCACTCCCGCTGTACGGGCCCAGCGTGTGCATAAGTGGACTTACCGCCCTGAAGTGTCACCACGATCACAGATGCATGACCTGGTTTATCTGGTGAAAAAGTGGTTACAGCCCGAGACCCTTACACCTGCCCAGATCGTGGAGAGGGTCACTATGGATCAGTTCCTCAGATCTCTGCCTCCTAAACTGCGTAAGTGGGTGAGCCATGCCGATCCAACGTCAGCCAACGACCTGGTCGAGATGATTGAGCGCTTCATTGCTGCGGAGGATTTCCTAGCCTGGTCTCCAGCAAAGGAGGCTACCCTGCAGAGGCGAGTCCCTCACCTAGCTGGTGGAAGGAGGGCTGCTCCCCGGGAACCCGGAGGTGACAGACAGTATGGTGAGAAACCCAAAGATGAAATTAAAGGCAGTACAAACTTTCCCTCGGGAGTACGCAACCTCATACAGTGTTGGAGATGCAATGAATGGGGTCATATTGCGGCTCGGTGTCCCTTACCTGCGGAGGCTATGGAGTGTGACTACGCTCGAAAGATGTCCCTCTTCGCCCGGCCGGTATGTACTGTTGATACTGACTTACACATGTCAGTTGTGAAAATTAATGGAAGATTTGTTCATGCGTTGCTAGATTCAGGCAGTTTAGTGACTCTAGTGCATGCTAAACTGGTGAACTCTGATCAGCTTAATGAACCCCGCATTGGGGTCATTTGCATACATGGTGACTCTAAAAGTTATCCCACTGCTTTTGTGACTTTTGAAACTGATTGTGGAACTGTTTGCCATGAGGTGGGTGTGTCCTCAGTGCTGTTGCATAGCGTAATTCTGAGAAGAGACTTTCCACATTTCTGGGAATTATGGAGGGGTAAAGAACCCCGAACTTCATCTCCTAACAAGGACTCAGAGAACTGTACCCCTGAAAATGAGGTACCCAGGGAGATTTTGAGTAATCTGGGTGCCAATGGCAATGAAGCTGATATTTCTCCCTTGACTGTGTTTGCAGGTGAACCCGAAGTTCCTCTGGAGCCTTCCATAGAGCCTGCGATGCGGGATTTGGAGGTCTCCAGAGATAACTTTGGGACAGCCCAGCTGAGGGATCCCACCCTGACTAGGGCCTGGGAAAATGTCATTATGATTGATTGTACACCTCAGGGGTCTGAGACGGAAAATGCATTTCCTCATTTTGTGGTGGTAAATGACCTATTGTATCGAATGAACCAGGTGAGAGAAAGCCTGGTCGAGCAGTTGGTAGTGCCCCAACCCTTTCGCAAAACGGTGTTAGACCTAGCTCATAAGCATGTCCTGGGGGGTCACCTCGGGGCCGAGAAGACTCAGCAACGGGTCTTACAGAGGTTCTATTGGCCAGGTGTCTTTGCCGATGTAAAGAGATTTTGTGAATCTTGCCCAGACTGCCAATTGACGGCCCCGATGGCTCACTTCCGAGGCCCTCTGGTTCCCTTGCCTATTATTGATATACCTTTTGAGCGGATGGCAATGGATCTGGTTGGGCCCCTTGGTAAGTCAGCCAGGGGTCACCAATACATTCTTGTGATCTTAGATTACGCTACACGCTACCCTGAGGCAATACCGTTAAGAAACATGGCCTCTAAGACCATTGCAAAAGAGTTAATGCATGTGTTCTCCCGCACTGGTATACCAAAGGAGATCCTCACGGATCAGGGAACCCCCTTTATGTCAAAAATCATGAAGGAGTTGTGCAGAATTCTGGGAATAAAGCAGCTCCGCACATCGGTCTACCATCCACAGACCGATGGGCTGGTGGAGCGATTTAACAAGACTCTAAAAGGGATGTTAAAGAAAGTTGTAGAAAAAGATGGTAGAGATTGGGACTGTCTTCTACCATATCTCATGTTTGCGGTTAGAGAAGTTCCCCAGTCCTCTACGGGGTTTTCTCCGTTTGAACTAGTGTACGGGAGACGTCCTCGAGGACTTCTTGACATTGCGAAAGAATCGTGGGAACAAGAATCCACTCCCCACAAGAGCGTAATTGAACACGTATCTAGCATGCAAGATAGGATCTCTGCTGTTATGCCAGTCGTTCGGGAACACATGCAACGAGCACAAGAAGCCCAAAGTCGGGTTTACAACCGATCAGCCAAGGTGAGGTCTTTCAACCCTGGGGATCGTGTGTTGGTCTTGATTCCCACTGTGGAAAGCAAATTCTTGGCAAAGTGGCAGGGGCCGTATGAAATTCGTGAGAAAGTGAGTGAAGTTAACTATAAAGTTTACCAGCCAGATAAACGAAAGAAAGAGCAAATTTACCATGTCAATCTGATAAAGCCGTGGAAAGATAGAGAGGTTATGTCAGCCACTGTGCAGGTGCATTCCACCATCCAGGAGGGGGTGCGAGAGGTAAAAATTGCAGATTCACTGTCCAGCGTCCAAAAGCAGGAGGTCAGAGAATTTTTACAAAGGAATGCCGATGTGTTTTCAGAGTTACCAGGTTGTACCTCCATTATCAAACATGACATTATTACGGATGACAAAGTTCGCGTTCGCCTAAAGCCCTATAGAATTCCAGAAGCTCGCAGGCGGTAAAAAAAGAGGTTGAAAAAATGCTAGAATTGGGAGTCATTGAAAGGTCTACGAGTGAGTGGAGTAGCCCCATTGTTTTAGTCCCAAAACCAGATGGGTCCCTGAGATTTTGTAATGATTTCCGTAAGTTAAATGCAGTGTCAAAATTCGATGCCTACCCGATGCCGAGAATTGATGAGCTGACTGAGAGATTAGGACCAGCAAGATATATTACAACTCTGGATCTTACTAGGGGTTACTGGCAGGTCCCGTTAACAAATAAAGCTAGAGAGAAGACTGCGTTCTCCACCCCTTATGGCCTATTCCAGTATATACGCATGCCCTTTGGATTGCAGGGAGCCCCTGCAACATTTCAGCGTATGATGGATGAGATATTGCGCCCACATCAGCACTTTGCAGCAGCATATTTGGATGATGTGGTCGTGTTTAGCATGGACTGGGAAAGTCATCTCCATAAACTTCAGGCGGTGGTAAATTCAATAAGACAGGCAGGGTTAACCGCCAACCCAAAGAAATGCACGATAGGATTAGAGGAGGCCCGTTACCTGGGACACATAATTGGGCGGGGTCTCATAAAGCCACAGCTAAACAAAGTGGAAGCTATCAAAGACTGGCCTAGGCCAACCACAAAAAAACAGGTGAGGACCTTTCTTGGCATGATAGGGTACTATCGGAAGTTTATCCCGAATTTTGCCACTACAGCAGCCCCATTAACAGACTTAACAAAAGGGAAGGAGTCAGTAATGGGGAAATGGAATCCTGAAGCGGAAAGAGCATTTCAAGAGCTGAAATTAGCTCTTTGTAATCAACCGGTGTTAATCGCCCCAAATTTTAAAAGCCAGTTTATAGTGCAAACGGATGCTTCAAGTGTGGGCTTGGGGGCGGTCCTGTCACAGTTGGTCAGAGGTGAGGAGCACCCAGTGGTTTATTTGAGCCGAAAGTTGACACCTGCTGAGAAGAACTATAGCATCGTGGAGCGAGAGTGTTTGGCGATTAAATGGGCACTGGAATCTCTACGATACTATCTGTTAGGGCGGAAGTTCAGGCTAATCACTGATCACTCACCCCTGACCTGGATGTCCCAGGCCAAAGAAAGAAATGCTAGGGTTACCAGATGGTTCCTATCCCTTCACAATTTCACTTTCATCATTGAACATCGTGCAGGGAAATTGCAAGGTAATGCGGATGCCTTATCAAGGACACACTGTATGGTCGCAAACAGTGTCCGACCCCACGGGTTCGAACAGAGGGGGGGGATATGTGATAGGGTGTCAGTTGCCTTGCAAGAGAAGGTTGTGGATGGAATATATGTGTCACCTCGTTTGAGGTATTGGGTTAGATAAAGCTCCAGGAAAAAAAAAAACAAAAAAAAACAAAACTGCATGAGTAAAATAGGCTTTTTCAAGAGCCGGTTTAGGGTCCTGGAGTTGGCCAGGGGAGAGTGGGTGGGTTCCCTGGCCATCTGGCCCAGCCCGGGTTTTACACCTGTGCAGGGTGGAGCACAGGTGCTGTATAAAAGTCAGCCAGGCTGACCAGGAAGTAGCTCACTGGGTTCCTAAACTCTGGAGGGAACAGAGCTCTCACGCATGGAGGAAAAACTAATCTTTGCATGTCTAAATGTAAGTTGCCATTTGCTGGACTGTCTTATTGAAACCCTGTTTATGTGTAGTCAGTTAGGGACTAAAAGTGAGACAGGTAGTTGCTCAGCCGAGCAAGGTTTTGTTTTGCTGTTTGTATTTTCTGGCAACTGTTTATTTTTAAAAATAAACCAGGCAGGAGCCTGACTTTTACAAACTTGGAAGCCTGCTGTCTCGTCTATGAACTTTCCCATCCCCGTTGCTAGGGGAAACCGCTACAACACACAAGTCTGACAGCAGCGAGCATGTATACTTATATACACACAGGTCTGACAGTAGCGAGCATGTATACTTATATACACACACGTCTGACAGCAGCGAGCATGTATACTTATATACACACACGTCTGACAGCAGCGAGCATGTATACTTATATACACACATGTCTGACAGCAGAGAGCATGTATACTTATATACACACATGTCTGACAGCAGAGAGCATGTATACTTATATACACACACGTCTGACAGCAGCGAGCATGTATACTTATATATACACACACGTCTGACAGCAGCGAGCATGTATACTTATATACACACACACGTCTGACAGCAGCGAGCATGTATACTTATATACACACACGTCTGACAGCAGCGAGCATGTATACTTATATACACACAAGTCTGACAGCAGCGAGCATGTATACTTATATACACACACGTCTGACAGCAGCGAGCATGTATACTTATATACACACACAAGTCTGACAGCAGCGAGCATGTATACTTATATACACACAGGTCTGACAGCAGCGAGCATGTATACTTATATACACACACGTCTGACAGCAGCGAGCATGTATACTTATATACACACACGTCTGACAGCAGCGAGCATGTATACTTATATACACACACAAGTCTGACAGCAGCGAGCATGTATACTTATATACACACAGGTCTGACAGCAGCGAGCATGTATACTTATATACACACACACGTCTGACAGCAGCGAGCATGTATACTTATATACACACACGTCTGACAGCAGCGAGCATGTATACTTATATACACACACGTCTGACAGCAGCGAGCATGTATACTTATATACACACATGTCTGACAGCAGCGAGCATGTATACTTATATACACACATGTCTGACAGCAGCGAGCATGTATACTTATATACACACAAGTCTGACAGCAGCGAGCATGTATACTTATATACACACACGTCTGACAGCAGCGAGCATGTATACTTATATACACACAAGTCTGACAGCAGCGAGCATGTATACTTATATACACACATGTCTGACAGCAGCGAGCATGTATACTTATATACACACACGTCTGACAGCAGCGAGCATGTATACTTATATACACACACGTCTGACAGCAGCGAGCATGTATACTTATATACACACAGGTCTGACAGCAGCGAGCATGTATACTTATATACACACACGTCTGACAGCAGAGAGCATGTATACTTATATACACACACGTCTGACAGCAGCGAGCATGTATACTTATATACACACAACTCTGACAACAGCGAGCATGTATACTTATATACACACACACGTCTGGCAGCAGCGAGCATGTATACTTATATACACACACGTCTGACAGCACCGAGCATGTATACTTATATACACACATGTCTGACAGCAGCGAGCATGTATACTTATATATACACACACGTCTGACAGCAGCGAGCATGTATACTTATATACACACATGTCTGACAGCAGCGAGCATGTATACTTATATACACACACGTCTGACAGCAGCGAGCATGTATACTTATATACACACACGTCTGACAGCAGCGAGCATGTATACTTATATACACACAAGTCTGACAGCAGCGAGCATGTATACTTATACACACACACAAGTCTGACAGCAGCGAGCATGTATACTTATATACACACACGTCTGACAGCAGCGAGCATGTATACTTATATACACACAAGTCTGACAGCAGCGAGCATGTATACTTATATACACACAAGTCTGACAGCAGCGAGCATGTATACTTATATACACACACATGTCTGACAGCAGCGAGCATGTATACTTATATACACTCACATGTCTGACAGCAGCGAGCATGTATACTTATATACACACACGTCTGACAGCAGCGAGCATGTATACTTATATATACACACGTCTGACAGCAGCGAGCATGTATACTTATATACACACACATGTCTGACAGCAGCGAGCATGTATACTTATATACACACATGTCTGACAGCAGAGAGCATGTATACTTATATACACACACGTCTGACAGCAGCGAGCATGTATACTTATATATACACACGTCTGACAGCAGCGAGCATGTATACTTATATACACACACGTCTGACAGCAGCGAGCATGTATACTTATATATACACACGTCTGACAGCAGCGAGCATGTATACTTATATACACACACATGTCTGACAGCAGCGAGCATGTATACTTATATACACACATGTCTGACAGCAGAGAGCATGTATACTTATATACACACACGTCTGACAGCAGCGAGCATGTATACTTATATATACACACGTCTGACAGCAGCGAGCATGTATACTTATATACACACACATGTCTGACAGCAGCGAGCATGTATACTTATATACACACATGTCTGACAGCAGAGAGCATGTATACTTATATACACACAGGTCTGACAGCAGCGAGCATGTATACTTATATATACACAGGTCTGACAGCAGCGAGCATGTATACTTATATACACACACGTCTGACAGCAGCGAGCATATATACTTATATACACACACGTCTGACAGCACCGAGCATGTATACTTATATACACACAAGTCTGACAGCAGTGAGCATGTATACTTATATACACACACGTCTGACAGCAGCGAACATGTATACTTATATACACACAAGTCTGACAGCACCGAGCATGTATACTTATATACACACATGTCTGACAGCAGCGAGCATGTATACTTATATACACACAAGTCTGACAGCACCGAGCATGTGTACTTATATACACACAAGTCTGACAGCAGCGAGCATGTATACTTATATACACACACAAGTCTGACAGCAGCGAGCATATATACTTATATACACACAAGTCTGACAGCAGCGAGTATGTAGACTTATATACACACAAGTCTGACAGCAGCGAGCATGTATACTTATATACACACACGTCTGACAGCAGCGAGCATGTATACTTATATACACACACGTCTGACAGCAGCGAGCATGTATACTTATATACACACAAGTCTGACAGCAGCGAGCATGTATACTTATATACACACACGTCTGACAGCAGCGAGCATGTATACTTATATACACACAACTCTGACAACAGCGAGCATGTATACTTATATACACACAAGTCTGACAGCAGCGAGCATGTATACTTATATACACACACGTCTGACAGCAGCGAGCATGTATACTTATATACACACAAGTCTGACAGCACCGAGCATGTATACTTATATACACACAAGTCTGACAGCACCGAGCATGTATACTTATATACACACAAGTCTGACAGCAGCGAGCATGTATACTTATATACACACACACGTCTGACAGCAGCGAGCATGTATACTTATATACACACAAGTCTGACAGCAGCGAGCATGTATACTTATATATACACACACGTCTGACAGCAGCGAGCATGTATACTTATATACACACACGTGTGACAGCAGCGAGAATGTATACTTATATACACACACGTCTGACAGCAGCGAGCATGTATACTTATATACACACAAGTCTGACAGCAGCGAGCATGTATACTTATATACACACACACGTCTGACAGCAGCGAGCATGTATACTTATATACACACACGTCTGACAGCAGCGAGCATGTATACTTATATACACACACACGTCTGACAGCAGCGAGCATGTATACTTATATACACATACGTCTGACAGCAGCGAGCATGTATACTTATATACACACATGTCTGACAGCAGCGAGCATGTATACTTATATACACACAAGTCTGACAGCAGAGAGCATGTATACTTATATACACACAACTCTGACAGCAGCGAGCATGTATACTTATATACACTCACATGTCTGACAGCAGCGAGCATGTATACTTATATACACACACGTCTGACAGCAGCGAGCATGTATACTTATATACACACACAAGTCTGACAGCAGCGAGCATGTATACTTATATACACTCACATGTCTGACAGCAGCGAGCATGTATACTTATATACACACAAGTCTGACAGCAGCGAGCATGTATACTTATATACACACACACGTCTGACAGCAGCGAGCATGTATACTTATATACACACACGTCTGACAGCAGCGAGCATGTATACTTATATACACACACACGTCTGACAGCAGCGAGCATGTATACTTATATACACACACGTCTGACAGCAGCGAGCATGTATACTTATATACACACGTCTGATAGCAGCGAGCATGTATACTTATATACACACACACGTCTGACAGCACCGAGCATGTATACTTATATACACACACAAGTCTGACAGCAGCGAGCATGTATACTTATATACACACATGTCTGACAGCAGCAAGCATGTATACTTATATACACACACGTCGGACAGCAGCGAGCATGTATACTTATATACACACGTCTGACAGCAGCGAGCATGTATACTTATATACACACAAGTCTGACAGCAGCAAGCATGTATACTTATATACACACAAGTCTGACAGCAGCGAGCATGTATACTTATATACACACATGTCTGACAGCAGCGAGCATGTATACTTATATACACACACGTCGGACAGCAGCGAGCATGTATACTTATATACACACAAGTCTGACAGCAGCGAGCATGTATACTTATATACACACAGGTCTGACAGCAGCGAGCATGTATACTTATATACACACATGTCTGACAGCACCGAGCATGTATACTTATATACACACACACACGTCTGACAGCAGCGAGCATGTATACTTATATACACACACGTCTGACAGCAGCGAGCATGTATACTTATATACACATAAGTCTGACAGCCGTGAGCATGTATACTTATATACACACACACACGTCTGACAGCAGCGAGCATGTATACTTATATACACACACGTCTGACAGCAGCGAGCATGTATACTTATATACACATAAGTCTGACAGCAGCGAGCATGTATACTTATATACACACAGGTCTGACAGCAGCGAGCATGTATACTTATATACACACATGTCTGACAGCACCGAGCATGTATACTTATATACACACACACACGTCTGACAGCAGCGAGCATGTATACTTATATACACACACGTCGGACAGCAGCGAGCATGTATACTTATATACACACACGTCTGACAGCAACGAGCATGTATACTTATATACACACACGTCTGACAGCAGCGAGCATGTATACTTATATACACATAAGTCTGACAGCCGTGAGCATGTATACTTATATACACACATGTCTGACAGCAGCGAGCATGTATACTTATATATACACAAGTCTGACAGCAGCGAGCATGTATACTTATATACACACATGTCTGACAGCAGCGAGCATGTATACTTATATACACACACGTCTGACAGCAGCGAGCATGTATACTTATATACACACACACGTCTGACAGCAGCGAGCATGTATACTTATATACACATAAGTCTGACAGCAGTGAGCATGTATACTTATATACACACATGTCTGACAGCAGCGAGCATGTATACTTATATATACACAAGTCTGACAGCAGCGAGCATGTATACTTATATACACACACATGTCTGACAGCAGCGAGCATGTATACTTATATACACACACGTCTGACAGCAGCGAGCATGTATACTTATATACACATAAGTCTGACAGCAACGAGCATGTATACTTATATACACACATGTCTGACAGCAGCGAGCATGTATACTTATATACACACATGTCTGACAGCAGCGAGCATATATACTTATATACACACACGTCTGACAGCAGCGAGCATATATACTTATATACACACACGTCTGACAGCACCGAGCATGTATACTTATATACACACACGTGTGACAGCAGCGAGAATGTATACTTATATATACACACACGTCTGACAGCAGCGAGCATGTATACTTATATACACACATGTCTGACAGCAGCGAGCATGTATACTTATATACACACAAGTCTGACAGCAGTGAGCATGTATACTTATATACACACACGTCTGACAGCAGCGAACATGTATACTTATATACACACAAGTCTGACAGCACCGAGCATGTATACTTATATACACACATGTCTGACAGCAGCGAGCATGTATACTTATATACACACAAGTCTGACAGCAGCGAGCATGTATACTTATATACACACACAAGTCTGACAGCAGCGAGCATGTATACTTATATACACACAGGTCTGACAGCAGCGAGCATGTATACTTATATACACACACACGTCTGACAGCAGCGAGCATGTATACTTATATACACACACACGTCTGACAGCAGCGAGCATGTATACTTATATACACACACATGTCTGACAGCAGCGAGCATGTATACTTATATACACACACAAGTCTGACAGCAGCGAGCATGTATACTTATATACACACAAGTCTGACAGCAGCGAGCATGTATACTTATATACACACACGTCTGACAGCAGCGAGCATGTATACTTATATACACACACACGTCTGACAGCAGCGAGCATGTATACTTATATACACATAAGTCTGACAGCAGCGAGTATGTATACTTATATACACACAAGTCTGACAGCAGCGAGCATGTATACTTATATACACACAAGTCTGACAGCAGCGAGCATGTATACTTATATACACACACGTCTGACAGCAGCGAGCATGTATACTTATATACACACATGTCTGACAGCAGCAAGCATGTATACTTATATACACACACGTCTGACAGCAGCGAGCATGTATACTTATATACACACAAGTCTGACAGCAGCGAGCATGTATACTTATATACACACATGTCTGACAGCAGCGAGCATGTATACTTATATACACACAGGTCTGACAGCAGCGAGCATGTATACTTATATACACACACGTCTGACAGCAGCGAGCATGTATACTTATATACACACAAGTCTGACAGCAGCGAGCATGTATACTTATATACACACACGTCTGACAGCAGCGAGCATGTATACTTATATACACACACATGTCTGACAGCAGCGAGCATGTATACTTATATACACACATGTCTGACAGCAGCGAGCATGTATACTTATATACACACACGTCTGACAGCAGCGAGCATGTATACTTATATACACACATGTCTGACAGCAGCGAGCATGTATACTTATATACACACAACTCTGACAACACCGAGCATGTATACTTATATATACACACATGTCTGACAGCAGCGAGCATGTTACATAGTTACATAGTTATTTTGGTTGAAAAAAGACATATGTCCATCGAGTGCAACCGGTACAAAGTACAACTCCAGCCCGTCCCCCACATACCCCTGCTGATCCAGAGGAAGGCGAAAAAAAACCCACAAGGCATGGTCCAATTAGCCCCAAATGGGAACAATTCCTTCCTGACTCCAGATTATTATTATTATTATTATTATTTAGTATTTATATAGCGCCGACATATTACGCAGCGCTGTACAATGTATACAGTGTTCTCCCCAGGATCAATCAAGTGGGCGCGCCGCCCGGGTAAAATCAATTACCGCCCGGCTGCCTGCGGTCCCATCAGCACGTGGCCGGGTATCGCACTGGGTTAAGTAGCAAAAACCAGCGCTGCTCCCGAATGTGCACAGAGCAGCGCTGCAGAGTAGCATAGTCGTCATCCGTAGCGTGTCCGTCCCCCTCCTGCACATACAGGCTCTAGCAGAGAAGTTTTCACTCACTGCTCCTCGCCGTTCGGGTTATCCTGCTTGCCTGTCACCGGCTCATATGTATGATGCCCTCTGGTGGCGAGGCGCCACAGCATAGCGACATAGATGTGAGCCGGTGACAGGCAAAGCAGGGGAATGACAGGCAAAGCAGGGGAACCCGAACGGCGAGGAGCGGTGAGTGAAAACTTCTCTGCTAATAGAGCCCGTATGTGCAGGAGGGGGACGGACACGCTGCTGATAAGGACTACACTCTGTCTGCTACTCTGCTCTGCCGGAGGATGTTTGAAAACTCGGGGGGAGGGGACATTAACACATCAACTCACTGAGCTGAGATTGTGTTAGCACGATTCTGCCCGGCATTTGGCTGAGGGGGCAATCGGGGGCCAGGGTTGCACTACAAATATGTCTGGGTCACTCGGGGGGGGGGGGGGGGGGAGGGGTCCAGGCTGCTATGGAACTCATGGCTGGAGCAGAAGATGAGTCAGTGGAGCTGTGAGAAGCTACATGCACAGCTTGATGATACTCCTGACACTGACATGCTGTTGTAGCAATGTGTTCAAAATAAGAAAGATGTCATCAATGCTGTGTGCATACCTGAACCACAGATGTAACAATGCAGTGTTCTCCCCAGGATCAAACAGGTGGGCGGCCCTGGTAAAATCAATTACTGCCCGGCGGGCTGCGTTCCCAGCTGCCATCACCGGCCAGCTATCGCGCACGATGCTCCTGAATCTGCACAGCTCTGTGCACGAGATCTCGCGCTTCCCGGCGAGCTTGTGCGGTCACAGTCTCAGCGGTAGTAAGAGGCGGGACCAGCGCCCGAGGCTAAGCCGACAGTCTGTCATCGTGCACGGACACTACTGTCAAGCCTGTAAGTATCCGCATCCGCCACCTACCCCCCTAATGTGCAATGTGCCGCCGCCCCTATACTTTACCTGTCCGTGTGCACCGCTAGCTCCAGGCTGCGTCCATCATCCATACACATGCCCCACGTGGTTGCCAGCGTGCATATGGGCGCATGTGTGGGACATAATTAGAGCATATTTTATTTTCCACACCACCAAATTTCCCCGTGCCGCCCCACCCGGCTACTTTTTCATGCCACCCGGCTAGAAAAAAATCCTGGGGAGAACACTGGTATATATATATCTTGTCACTAACTGTCCCTCAAAGGAGCTCACAATCTAATCCCTATCATTGCCATATGTCTATATTATGTAGTGGAAGTACTGTAGTCTAGGGCCAATTTTTAGGGGGAGCCAATTAACTTATCTGTATGTTTTTGGAATGTGGGAGGAAACCGGAGTGCCCGGAGGAAACCCACGCAGACACGGAGAACATACAAACTCTTTGCAGATAGTGCCCTGGCTGGGACTCGAACCAGGGACCCAGTGCTGCAAGGCGAGAGAGCTAACCACTACGCCACCGTGCTGCCCAGATGGCAATCAGATAAAATCCCTGGATCAACATCATTAGGCATAATCTAGTAATTGTAGCCATGGATGTCTTTCAACGCAAGGAAAGCATCTAAGCCCCCTTTAAATGCAGGTATAGAGTTTGCCATAACGACTTCCTGTGGCAATGCATTCCACATCTTAATCACTCTTACTGTAAAGAACCCTTTCCTAAATAAATGGCTAAAACGTTTTTCCTCCATGCGCAGCTCATGTTCTCTAGTCCTTTGAGAAGGCCTAGGGACAAAAAGCTCATCCGCCAAGCTATTATATTGCCCTCTGATGTATTTGTACATGTTAATTAGATCTCCTCTAAGGCGTCTTTTCTCTAGACTAAATAAACCCATTTTATCTAACCTTTCTTGATAAGCGAGACCTTCCATCCCACGTATCAATTTTGTTGCTCGTCTCTGCACCTGCTCTAAAACTGCAATATCTTTTTTGTAATGTGGTGCCCAGAACTGAATTCCATATTCCAGATGTGGCCTTACTAGAGAGTTAAACAGGGGCAATATTATGCTAGCATCTCGAGTTTTTATTTCCCTTTTTAATGCATCCCAAAATTTTGTTAGCTTTAGCTGCAGCTGCTTGGTATTGAGTACGATTATTTAACTTGTTGTCGATGAGTACTCCTAAGTCCTTCTCCAAGTTTGATGTCCCCAACTGTATCCCATTTATTTTGTATGGTGCTAGACCATTGGTACGACCAAAATGCATGACTTTACATTTGTCAACATTGAATTTCATCTGCCATGTATGTGCCCATATAGCCATCCTATCCAGATCCTGTTGCAATATGACACTATCTTCCTGAGAGTTGATGATTCTGCACAATTTTGTATCAGCTGCAAAAATAGCAACATTGCTCACTACTGCATCTACTAGGTCATTAATAAATAAATTGAAGAGCACTGGACCCAGTACAGACCCCTGTGGGACCCCACTGCTAACAGTCTCCCATTTTGAGTACGATCCATTGACCACAACTCTTTGTTTTCTGTCCATTAGCCAGTTCCCTATCCATGCACACAGACTCTTCCCCAGTCCTTGCATCCTCAACTTTTGCACCAGACTTCTGTGGGGAACAGTGTCGAAGGCCTTAGCAAAGTCCAAGTATATCACATCTACAGCATTCCCAATATCCATATTAGCATTCACTATCTCATAAAAGCTGAGCATGTTAGTCAAACAGGACCTGTCTTTAGTAAACCCATGTTGATGCTGAGAAATAAGATTATTTTCTACTATGAAGTCATGTATAGTATCTCTTAGTAACCCCTCAAATAGTTTGCATACAACTGATGTTAAGCTTACAGGTCTATAATTTCCTGGATCAGATTTTTTGCCCTTCTTAAATAATGGGAAAACGTGGGCTGTACGCCAATCCACTGGGACTCTGCTAGTTGCAAGAGAGTCACAAAAGATAAGATAAAGGGGTTTATCTATAACTGAACTTAATTCCCTTAGGACCCGAGGATGCATGCCATCCGGGCCAGGTGCCTTGTCTATTTTTAATTTATTTAGTCTTGCCTTCACTTCTTCCTGCGTTAAGTATTTAATATTACAGTTAGAAGATTGAGACTCTTCTGCCTCTGTAATTTGCAACAGTGCTGTTTCCTTTGTGAAGACAGAAGCAAAGAAAGCATTTAATAACTCTGCCTTACCTTGGTCATCCACCATTGAGTTCCCACCCTCATCCTTTAGGAGTCCTATACAGTCAACCTTTCTTTTTTTAGAGTTAATGTACTTGTAAAACTTTTTTGGGGTTAGATTTGATATCCCTAGCGATTTGATTTTCAGCTTCGATCTTTGCCTGCCTAATTTCTTTTTTACAATTTTTATTGCACTCCTTATAATTGCTTAGTGCAGCCTCGGTTCCCTCCTGTTTTAGGACCTTATAGGCATTCCTTTTCCTCTTCATTTTATCCCTAACCTTTCTATTCATCCATAGAGGCCTTTTTTTATTCCTAGATATTTTGTTTCCATATGGGATATACATACTACAATATTGATTGAGAATACGTTTAAAAGCTTGCCATTTCCCTTCAGTGTCCTTCCCTTGTAGTACATTATCCCAGTTCACCAAACTTAGTGCCTGCCTAATTTGATTGAACTTTGCTTTTCTAAAATTCATAGTTTTAGTGGTCCCGCTGCCCCGTGGCCTATCAGTCACCATATCAAACGTTATCATGTTGTGATCACTTTTTCCCAAATGTTCTTGAACCTGCACATTTGATACATTATCTGGTCTATTAGAAATGATCAGATCCAGTAACGCATTCCCCCTAGTTGGTTCCGTTACCATTTGAGTCAAGTAATTGTCCTGTAGTGCTGCCAGAAATCTGCTGCTTTTACCAGAATGGGTAGCCTCAATACTCCAGTCAATGTCTGGAAAGTTGAAGTCGCCCATAATTATGACCTCATTTTTACTTGCAGCTTTTTCAATTTGTTGTAGTAATCGCAGTTCTGCAGCTTCATTAATAAGAGGTGGCCTGTAGCATACCCCAATAAGCAATTGGCAACTTTTATTTCCACCATGAATATTTACCCATACGGACTCCACATCTTCGCAATCTTCCTCCATCTCATCGTTGAGGACAGCTGTAAAAGAATTCTTAACAAAGAGACAAACCCCTCCACCTTTTTTCCCTGCTCTATCCCTCCTAAACACATTGTATCCTTTTAAATTAGCTATCCAGTCATGGCTTTCATCCATCCATGTCTCGGTTATTCCCACAATGTCATAGCCTTTGTCATTCAGAATGAACTCTAGTTCGTCTATTTTATTTGCAAGGCTCCGAGCATTGGTTACCATGTATACTTATATACACACACACACAAGTCTGACAACAACGAGCATGTATACTTATATGCACACACACACAAGTCTGACAGCAACGAGCATGTATACTTATATGCACACACATACAAGTCTGACAGCAACGAGCATGTATACTTATATGCACACACATACAAGTCTGACAGCAACGAGCATGTATACTTATATGCACACACATACAAGTCTGACAGCAGAGAGCATGTATACTTATATACACACATGTCTGACAGCAGAGAGCATGTATACTTATATACACACAGGTCTGACAGCAGAGAGCATGTATACTTATATACACACAAGTCTGACAGCAGCGAGCATGTATACTTATATACACACATGTCTGACAGCAGAGAGCATGTATACTTATATACACACATGTCTGACAGCAGAGAGCATGTATACTTATATGCACACACATACAAGTCTGACAGCAACGAGCATGTATACTTATATGCACACACACACAAGTCTGACAGCAGAGAGCATGTATACTTATATACACACATGTCTGACAGCAGCGAGCATGTATACTTATATGCACACACATACAAGTCTGACAGCAGAGAGCATGTATACTTATATACACACATGTCTGACAGCAGCGAGCATGTATACTTATATACACACACATGTCTGACAGCAGAGAGCATGTATACTTATATACACACAACTCTGACAACACCGAGCATGTATACTTATATACACACAGGTCTGACAGCAGCGAGCATGTATACTTATATACACACACAAGTCTTACAGCAGCGAGCATGTATACTTATATACACACACATGTCTGACAGCAGAGAGCATGTATACTTATATACACACAGGTCTGACAGCAGCGAGCATGTATACTTATATACACACAAGTCTGACAGCAGCGAGCATGTATACTTATATACACACACAAGTCTTACAGCAGCGAGCATGTATACTTATATACACACAAGTCTGACAGCAGCGAGCATGTATACTTATATACACACACAAGTCTTACAGCAGCGAGCATGTATACTTATATACACAAACATGTCTGACAGCAGAGAGCATGTATACTTATATACACACATGTCTGACAGCAGCGAGCATGTATACTTATATGCACACACATACAAGTCTGACAGCAGAGAGCATGTATACTTATATACACACAAGTCTGACAGCAGCGAGCATGTATACTTATATACACACAAGTCTGACAGCAGCGAGCATGTATACTTATATACACACACGTCTGACAGCAGCAAGCATGTATACTTATATACACACATGTCTGACAGCAGCAAGCATGTATACTTATATACACACACAAGTCTGACAGCAGCGAGCATGTATACTTATATACACACAAGTCTGACAGCAGCGAGCATGTATACTTATATACACACACGTCTGACAGCAGCAAGCATGTATACTTATATACACACACAAGTCTGACAGCAGCGAGCATGTATACTTATATACACACAAGTCTGACAGCAGCGAGCATGTATACTTATATACACACACAAGTCTTACAGCAGCGAGCATGTATACTTATATACACACACATGTCTGACAGCAGCAAGCATGTATACTTATATACACACACAAGTCTTACAGCAGCGAGCATGTATACTTATATACACAAACATGTCTGACAGCAGAGAGCATGTATACTTATATACACACATGTCTGACAGCAGCGAGCATGTATACTTATATGCACACACATACAAGTCTGACAGCAGAGAGCATGTATACTTATATACACACAAGTCTGACAGCAGCGAGCATGTATACTTATATACACACAAGTCTGACAGCAGCGAGCATGTATACTTATATACACACACGTCGGACAGCAGCGAGCATGTATACTTATATACACACAAGTCTGACAGCAGCGAGCATGTATACTTATATACACACACGTCTGACAGCAGCGAGCATGTATACTTATATACACATAAGTCTGACAGCAGCGAGCATGTTTACTTATATACACACACGTCTGACAGCAGCGAGCATGTACAGTGGTTTGCAAAAGTATTCGGCACCCTTGAAGTTTTCCACATTTTGTCACATTACTGCCACAAACATAAATCAATGTTATTGGAATTCCACGTGAAAGACCAACACAAAGTGGTGTACATGTGAGAAGTGGATCGAAAATCATACAGGATTCTAAACATTTTTTACAAATAAATAACTGCAAAGTGGGGTGTGCGTAATTATTCAGCCCCCCTGAGTCAATACTTTGTAGAACCACCTTTTGCTGCAATTACAGCTGCCAGTCTTTTAGGGTATGTCTCTACCAGCTTTGCACATCTAGAGACTGAAATCCTTGCCCATTCTTCTTTGCAAAACAGCTCCAGTTCAGTCAGATTAGATGGACAGCGTTTGTGAACAGCAGTTTTCAGATCTTGCCACAAATTCTCAATTGGATTTAGATCTGGACTTTGACTGGGCCATTCTAACACATAGATATGTTTTTGTTTTAATCCATTCCATTGTTACCCTGGCTTTATGTTTAGGGTCATTGTCCTGCTGGAAGGTGAACCTCAGCCTCAGTCTCAAGTCTTTTGCAGTCTCCAAGAGGTTTTCTTCCAAGTTTTCCCTGTATTTGGCTCCATACATCTTCCCATCAACTCTGACCAGCTTCCCTGTCCCTCCTGAAGAGAAGCACCCCCGAGCATGATGCTGCCACCACCATATTTGACAGTGGGGATGGTGTGTTCAGAGTGATGTGCAGTGTTAGTTTTCCGCCACACATAGCGCTTTGCATTTTGGCCAAACATTTCCATTTTGGTCTCATC
Organism: Hyperolius riggenbachi; assembly: GCF_040937935.1. Taxonomy (NCBI): domain Eukaryota; kingdom Metazoa; phylum Chordata; class Amphibia; order Anura; family Hyperoliidae; genus Hyperolius; species Hyperolius riggenbachi. Next base: position 946,598 of record NC_090655.1, on the reverse strand, counting down.
TGACCAGAGCACCTTCTTCCACATGGTTGCTGTGTCCCCCACATGGCTTGTGGCAAACTGCAAACGGGACTTCTTATGCTTTCTGTTAACAATGCCTTTCTTCTTGCCACTCTTCCATAAGGGCCAACTTTGTGCAGTGCATGACTAATAGTTGTCCTACGGACAGATTCCCCCACCTGAGCTGTAGATCTCTGCAGCTCATCCAGAGTTACCATGGGCCTCTTGACTGCATTTCTGATCAGCGCTCTCCTTGTTCGGCCTGTGAGTTTAGGTGGACGGCCTTGTCTTGGTAGGTTTACAGTTGTGCCATACTCCTTCCATTTCTGAATGATCACTTGAACAGTGCTCCATGGGATGTTCAAGGCTTTGGAAATCTTTTTGTAGCCTAAGCCTGCTTTAAATGTCTCAATAACTTTATTCCTGACCTGTCTGGTGTGTTCTTTGGACTTCATGGTGTAGTTGCTCCCAATATTCTCTTAGACAAACTCTGAGGGCATCACAGAGCACACACAGGTGCACTCTATTTAGTCATTAGCACTCATCAGGTAATGTCTATGGGCAACTGACTGCACTCAGATCAAAGGGGGCCAAATAATTATGCACACATAACTGCAGTTATTTATTTGTAAAAAATGTTTGGAATCATGGATGATTTTCGTTCCACTTCTCATGTGTACACCACTTTGTATTGGTCTTTCATGTGGAATTCCAATAAAATTGATGCATGTTTGTGGCAGTAATGTGACAAAATGTGGAAAACTTCAAGGGGGCCAAATACTTTTGCAACCCACTGTATATACACACACGTATGACAGCAGCTAGCATGTATACTTATATACACACACAAGTCTGACAGCTGCAGTACCCCTAATCTCCAGCGTATAATACTTCTGTCTCTTCTCTTTCAGGGCTATTATAAATCACTTCAATCCTAAGATAGAATCGTACGCCGCAGTGAACCACATCTCCCAATTATCCGAGGAGCAGGTAAGGCTAAATAATCCCAGCAAATATGGAAACAAAACACTCCAACCTCAATTATCACAAATACTTTCTGTTTTAAGAAAGCCAACGCCTGTTGTGTTTTTAATGGAACAACCTGTTCATTTGCATTTTCTCATGTCAGTAACAGTCACACAGCTGAGAATTCTGAATGAGGATTGGGTAACACCTGCACTAACACTAGGTTTTCCCCTGACATGACAATACATTACAGCTTCAGGTAACCGAGCGTCTGCGTGTTTACAATGATCACTTTAGTACAGACGTTTTGTTACCTGAAATAATCTGTGGTCAGGTCAAAAGGAAAACCTAGCATTAGTGCGGGTGTTCCCCAATCATCATTCATTCCACATTGCACTGCGGATGACAATCCGCCATTCCAGTTCTAGTGGTGTCTGATGGACTTCATCCAGCTGCTGGCCCTTTTCACTGGGGAGGGGGTGGAGCATTCTGCAGCACTTTCCAGTGGGGAAGGGTGGAGTTTTCTGCAGCACTTTGCAGTGAGGGGGTGGAGCTTTCTGCAGCACTTTGCAGTAAGAAGGGGGTGGAACTTTCTGCAGCACTTTGCAGTGAGGAGGGGGTGGAGCTTTCTGCAGCAATTTCCAGTGAGGAGTGGGTGGAGCATTCTGCAGCACTTTCTAATGAGGAGGGGGTGGAGCATTTTCCAGTGAGGAGGGGGTGGAGCATTTTCCAGTGAGGAGGGGGTGGAGCATTTTCCAGTGAGGAGGGGGTGGAGCATTTTCCAGTGTGGAGGGGGTGGAGCTTTCTGCAGCCATTTCCAGTGAGGAGTGGGTAGAGCATTCTGCAGCACTTCCTAATGAAGAGGGGTGGAGCATTTTCCAGTGAGGAGGGGGTGGAGCATTTTCCAGTGAGGAGGGGGTGGAGCATTTTCCAGTGAGGAGGGGGTGGAGCTTTCTGCAGCACTTTGCAGTGAGGAGGGGTGGAGCTTTCTGCAGCACTTCGCAGTGAGGGGGTGGAGCAGGGAGGGGGTGGAGTTACAGTTCCAGTTGCAGGAAATGATCAGAGTGAAGTCTGTTCTCTGTATGAGGTATGAGGATATAATTGGCTTGAGTTTTGGTTTGTGTTATGACATGTACAGTATTTTGGTGTAGATTTTGGTGTTTGTTTCAGTGTAAGTATTTATGTGTGAGGCTGAATTGTATTCAGGGCCCAGTGTTGATTGGTGTTTCTGGTGATTTTAGCTCTCCTCTGTGCTTTGATGTGAATTTTGACATGTGTTTTGGTGTGTATTTTTGCCTGTACTTTGGCCTGTTTTTTTGGTGAATGTTTTGGCCTGTATGTCAGCTGTTTGGGTTGTATTTGGGGTGATGAGCCCCTAGGCTGAGTAATTGGGGTTTCCGGTTATTTTAGCTCGTGGCGTAGCTAAGGGGAGGGAGAAGGGAGGAGGAAGGGAGGAGGGGAGAAAGGGAAGTGAGGAATTAGGTAGGAGAGTAAGTAAATTTGAATTCCGTAAAATTCCGCGGAATTTAAAAATTTTCCACGGAATTCCGTTTTAGAGCTATTGCAATTCCGTTCCGATCTCAGCAATCAGAATTGACCCAATTCTGGTTGGAATCACGGAATTTAGATTTGCCCAAAGTCCAGCGAGAATCCCTAGTTAGGACTGTACTTGGGGTGATGAGACCCCGGCTGGGTAATTATTGTTTCTGGTGATTTCAGCTCTCCTCAGTGGTTGGTGTGAGTTTTGATGCCTGTTTCGGTGTGAGTTTTGGCATGGGTTGAGATCCCAGTCTAGTTACTTGGTTTTTCCCATGAGCAATTCAGTGCTCCTCTGTACTTTGGCATTTGTTTTGGCCTGTATTTTGGCATGAGTTTTGGCACATAAGGACCGAAGCTAAATAATTGGTGTTTTCAGTGATTATTTTATCTCTCCTCTGTTTTGGCATGTGAGGCTGTTTGGACTGTATTCAGGGTGATGACACCCCAGGCTGGATAATTGGCGTTCCCGGTTATTTTAGCTCTCTTCTGTGTTTTGGCCTGTATTTTGGCGTGAGTTTTGGCACATAAGACCCCAGGCTGGATCATTGGCGTTCCCGGTTATTTTAGCTCTCTTCTGTGTTTTGGCGTGTATTTTGGCGTGAGTTTTGGCACATAAGACCCCAGGCTGAATCATTGGTGTTTCCGGTTATTTTAGCTCTCTTCTGTGTTTTGGCCTGTATTTTGGCGTGAGTTTTGGCACAAAAGATCCCAGGCTGGATAATTGGCGTTTCCGGTTATTTTAGCTCTCTTCTGTGTTTTGGCGTGAGTTTGGCACATCAGACCTCAGGCTGGATAATTGGCGTTTCCGGTTATTTTAGCTCTCTTCTGTATTTTGGCGTGTATTTTGGCGTGAGTTTGGCACATCAGACCTCAGGCTGGATAATTAGTGTTCCCGGTTATTTTAGCTCTCTTCTGTGTTTTGGCGTGTATTTTGGCGTGAGGTTTGGCACATAAGACCCCAGGCTGGATAATTGTGGTTCTCTGTTATTTTAGCTCTCTTATGTGTTTTGGCGTGAGTTTTGGCACATGAGACCCCAGGCTGGATAATTGGTGTTTCCGGTTGTTTTAGCTCTCTTCTGTGTTTTGGCGTGAGTTTTGGCACATGAGACCTCAGGCTGGATAATTGGCGTTCCTGGTTATTTTAGTTCTCTTCTGTGTTTTGGTGTGAGTTTTGGCGTGAGTTTTGGCACATGAGACCTCGGGCTGGATAATTGGCGTTCCTGGTTATTTTAGTTCTCTTCTGTGTTTTGGCGTGAGTTTTGGCACGAGACCCCAGGCTGGATAATTGTGTTCTCGGTTATTTTAGCTCTCTTCTGTGTTTTGGCGTGAGTTTGGCACATAAGACCCCAGGCTGGATAATTGTGTTCTCGGTTATTTTATCTTTCTTCTGTGTTTTGCCGTGAGTTTTGGCACATAAGACCCCAGGCTGGATCATTGGCGCTTCCGGTTATTTTAGCTCTCTTCTGTGTTTTGGCGTGAGTTTGGCACATCAGACCTCAGGCTGGATAATTGGTGGTTCCGGTTATTTTAGCTCTCTTCTGTATTTTGGCGTGAGTTTTGGCATAAAAAATACCAGGCTGGATAATTGGTGTTCCCGATTATTTTAGCTCTCTTCTGTATTTTGGCGTGAGTTTTGGCACATGAGACCACAGGCTGGATAATTGGCGTTTCCGGTTATTTTAGCTCTCTTCTGTATTTTGGCGTGAGTTTTGGCACATAAGACCCCAGGCTGGATAATTGGCATTTCCGGTTATTTTAGCTCTCTTCTGTATTTTGGCGTGAGTTTTGGCACATAAGACCCCAGGCTGGATAATTGGCGTTCCCGGTTATTTTAGCTCTCTTCTGTGTTTTGGCCTGTATTTTGGCGTGAGTTTTGGCACAAAAGATCCCAGGCTGGATAATTGGTGTTCCCGGTTATTTTAGCTCTCTTCTGTATTTTGGCGTGAGTTTTGGCACATGAGACCACAGGCTGGATAATTGGCGTTTCCGGTTATTTTAGCTCTCTTCTGTATTTTGGCGTGCGTTTTGGCACATAAGACCCCAGGCTGGATAATTGGCGTTTCCGGTTATTTTAGCTCTCTTCTGTATTTTGCCGTGAGTTTTGGCACATAAGACCCCAGGCTGGATCATTGGCGCTTCCGGTTATTTTAGCTCTCTTCTGTGTTTTGGCGTGAGTTTGGCACATAAGACCTCAGGCTGGATAATTGGTGGTTCCGGTTATTTTAGCTCTCTTCTGTATTTTGGCGTGAGTTTTGGCACAAAAGATCCCAGGCTGGATAATTGGTGTTCCCGGTTATTTTAGCTCTCTTCTGTATTTTGGCGTGAGTTTTGGCACATGAGACCACAGGCTGGATAATTGGCGTTTCCGGTTATTTTAGCTCTCTTCTGTATTTTGGCGTGAGTTTTGGCACATAAGACCCCAGGCTGGATAATTGGCGTTTCCGGTTATTTTAGCTCTCTTCTGTATTTTGGCGTGAGTTTTGGCACATAAGACCCCAGGCTGGATAATTGGCGTTCCCGGTTATTTTAGCTCTCTTCTGTGTTTTGGCCTGTATTTTGGCGTGAGTTTTGGCACATAAGACCCCAGGCTGGATCATTGGCGTTCCCGGTTATTTTAGCTCTCTTCTGTGTTTTGGCGTGTATTTTGGCACATAAGACCCCAGGCTGGATCATTGGCGTTTCCGGTTATTTTAGCTCTCTTCTGTGTTTTGGCGTGAGTTTGGCACATCAGACCTCAGGCTGGATAATTGGTGTTTCCGGTTATTTTAGCTCTCTTCTGTGTTTTGGCTTGTGTTTTGCCTTGAATTTTGGCACATAAGACCCCAGGCTGGATCATTGGCGCTTCCGGTTATTTTAGCTCTCTTCTGTGTTTTGGCGTGAGTTTGGCACATCAGACCTCAGGCTGGATAATTGGTGGTTCCGGTTATTTTAGCTCTCTTCTGTGTTTTGGCGTGTATTTTGGCGTGAGTTTTGGCACAAAAGATCCCAGGCTGGATAATTGGTGTTCCCGGTTATTTTAGCTCTCTTCTGTGTTTTGGCGTGTATTTTGGCGTGAGTTTTGGCACATGAGACCACAGGCTGGATAATTGGCGTTTCCGGTTATTTTAGCTCTCTTCTGTATTTTGGCATGTATTTTGGCGTGAGTTTTGGCACATAAGACCCCAGGCTGGATAATTGGCGTTTCCGGTTATTTTAGCTCTCTTCTGTATTTTGGCGTGAGTTTTGGCACATAAGACCACAGGCTGGATAATTGGCGTTTCCGGTTATTTTAACTCTCTTCTGTGTTTTGGCGTGAGTTTTGGCACAAAAGATCCCAGGCTGGATCATTGGCGTTTCCGGTTATTTTAACTCTCTTCTGTGTTTTGGCGTGAGTTTTGGCACAAAAGATCCCAGGCTGGATAATTGGCGTTTCCGGTTATTTTAGCTCTCTTCTGTGTTTTGGCGTGAGTTTTGGCACAAAAGACCCCAGGCTGGATAATTGGCGTTTCTGGTTATTTTAGCTCTCTTCTGTGTTTTGGCTTGTGTTTTGGCGTGTATTTTGGCACATAAGACCCCAGGCTGGATAATTGGTGTCCTCGGTTATTTTAGTTCTCTTCTGTGTTTTGGCTTGTATTTTGGCGTGAGTTTTGGCACATAAGATCCCAGGCTGGATAATTGGCGTTTCCGGTTATTTTAGCTCTCTTCTGTGTTTTGGAGTGAGTTTTGGCACATAAGACCCCAGGCTGGATAATTGGTGTTCACGGTTATTTTAGCTCTTTTCTGTGTTTTGGCCTGTATTTTGGCGTGAGTTTTGGCACATAAGACCCCAGGCTGGATCATTGGCGTTTCCGGTTATTTTAGCTCTCTTCTGTGTTTTGGCGTGAGTTTTGGCACATAAGACCTCAGGCTGGATAATTGTCGTTTCCGGTTATTTTAGCTCTCTTCTGTGTTTTGGCGTGTATTTTGGCACATAAGACCCCAGGCTGGATAATTGGTGTCCTTGGTTATTTTAGTTCTCTTCTGTGTTTTGGCTTGTATTTTGGCGTGAGTTTTGGCACATAAGACCACAGGCTGGATAATTGGCGTTTCCGGTTATTTTAGCTCTCTTCTGTGTTTTGGCGTGAGTTTTGGCACATGAGACCCCAGGCTGGATAATTGGCGTTCTCGGTTATTTTAGCTCTCTTCTGTGTTTTGGCGTGAGTTTGGCACGTAAGACCCCAGGCTGGATAATTGGCGTTCTCGGTTATTTTAGCTCTCTTCTGTGTTTTGGCGTGAGTTTTGGCACATGAGACCCCAGGCTGGATAATTGGCGTTCTCGGTTATTTTAGCTCTCTTCTGTGTTTTGGCGTGAGTTTGGCACGTAAGACCCCAGGCTGGATAATTGGTGGTTCCGGTTATTTTAGCTCTCTTCTGTATTTTGGCGTGAGTTTTGGCACAAAAGATCCCAGGCTGGATAATTGGTGTTCCCGGTTATTTTAGCTCTCTTCTGTATTTTGGCGTGAGTTTTGGCACATGAGACCACAGGCTGGATAATTGGCGTTTCCGGTTATTTTAGCTCTCTTCTGTATTTTGGCATGTATTTTGGCGTGAGTTTTGGCACATAAGACCCCAGGCTGGATAATTGGCGTTTCCGGTTATTTTAGCTCTCTTCTGTATTTTGGCGTGAGTTTTGGCACATAAGACCCCAGGCTGGATAATTGGCGTTCCCGGTTATTTTAGCTCTCTTCCGGGTTTTGGCCTGTATTTTGGCGTGAGTTTTGGCACATAAGACCCCAGGCTGGATCATTGGCGTTCCCGGTTATTTTAGCTCTCTTCTGTGTTTTGGCGTGTATTTTGGCGTGAGTTTTGGCACATAAGACCCCAGGCTGGATCATTGGCGTTTCCGGTTATTTTAGCTCTCTTCTGTGTTTTGGCGTGAGTTTGGCACATCAGACCTCAGGCTGGATAATTGGTGGTTCCGGTTATTTTAGCTCTCTTCTGTATTTTGGCGTGAGTTTTGGCACATAAGACCCCAGGCTGGATCATTGGCGTTTCCGGTTATTTTAACTCTCTTCTGTGTTTTGGCGTGAGTTTTGGCACAAAAGATCCCAGGCTGGATAATTGGCGTTTCCGGTTATTTTAGCTCTCTTCTGTGTTTTAGCGTGAGTTTGGCACATCAGACCTCAGGCTGGATAATTGGCGTTTCCGGTTATTTTAGCTCTCTTCTGTATTTTGGCACATAAGACCCCAGGCTGGATAATTGGCGTTTCCGGTTATTTTAGCTCTCTTCTGTATTTTGGCGTGAGTTTTGGCACATAAGACCCCAGGCTGGATCATTGGCGTTTCCGGTTATTTTAACTCTCTTCTGTGTTTTGGCGTGAGTTTTGGCACAAAAGATCCCAGGCTGGATAATTGGCGTTTCCGGTTATTTTAGCTCTCTTCTGTGTTTTGGCGTGAGTTTGGCACATCAGACCTCAGGCTGGATAATTGGTGGTTCCGGTTATTTTAGCTCTCTTCTGTGTTTTGGCTTGTATTTTGGCGTGAGTTTTGGCACAAAAGATCCCAGGCTGGATAATTGGTGTTCCCGGTTATTTTAGCTCTCTTCTGTGTTTTGGCGTGTATTTTGGCGTGAGTTTTGGCACATGAGACCACAGGCTGGATAATTGGCGTTTCCGGTTATTTTAGCTCTCTTCTGTATTTTGGCATGTATTTTGACGTGAGTTTTGGCACATAAGACCCCAGGCTGGATCATTGGCGTTTCCGGTTATTTTAACTCTCTTCTGTGTTTTGACGTGAGTTTTGGCACAAAAGATCCCAGGCTGGATAATTGGCGTTTCCGGTTATTTTAGCTCTCTTCTGTGTTTTGGCGTGAGTTTTGGCATAAAAGACCCCAGGCTGGATAATTGGCGTTTCCGGTTATTTTAGCTCTCTTCTGTGTTTTGGCTTGTGTTTTGGCGTGTATTTTGGCACATAAGACCCCAGGCTGGATAATTGGTGTCCTCGGTTATTTTAGTTCTCTTCTGTGTTTTGGCTTGTATTTTGGCGTAAGTTTTGGCACATAAGATCCCAGGCTGGATAATTGGCGTTTCCGGTTATTTTAGCTCTCTTCTGTGTTTTGGAGTGAGTTTTGGCACATAAGACCCCAGGCTGGATAATTGGCGTTTTCGGTTATTTTAGCTCTCTTCTGTATTTTGGCGTGTATTTTGGCGTGAGTTTTGGCACATAAGACCCCAGGCTGGATAATTAGTGTTCCCGGTTATTTTAGCTCTTTTCTGTGTTTTGGCCTGTATTTTGGCGTGAGTTTTGGCACATAAGACCCCAGGCTAGATCATTGGCGTTTCCGGTTATTTTAGCTCTCTTCTGTGTTTTGGCGTGAGTTTTGGCACATAAGACCTCAGGCTGGATAATTGTCGTTTCCGGTTATTTTAGCTCTCTTCTGTGTTTTGGCGTGTATTTTGGCACATAAGACCCCAGGCTGGATAATTGGTGTCCTTGGTTATTTTAGTTCTCTTCTGTGTTTTGGCTTGTATTTTGGCGTGAGTTTTGGCACATAAGACCACAGGCTGGATAATTGGCGTTCTCGGTTATTTTAGCTCTCTTCTGTGTTTTGGCGTGAGTTTTGGCACATGAGACCCCAGGCTGGATAATTGGCGTTCTCGGTTATTTTAGCTCTTTTCTGTGTTTTGGCACGTAAGACCCCAGGCTGGATAATTGGCGTTCTCGGTTATTTTAGCTCTCTTCTGTGTTTTGGCGTGTATTTTGGCACATGAGACCCCAGGCTGGATAATTGGTGTTCTCGGTTATTTTAGCTCTCTTCTGTGTTTTGGCGTGTATTTTGGCACATGAGACCCCAGGCTGGATAATTGGCATTCCCGGTTATTTTAGCTCTCTTCTGTGTTTTGGCGTGTATTTTGGCGTGAGTTTTGGCACATGAGACCCCAGGCTGGATAATTGGGGTTCTCTGTTATTTTAGCTCTCTTCTGTGTTTTGGCGTGAGTTTTGGCACATGAGACCTCAGGCTGGATAATTGGTGTTCCCGGTTATTTTAGCTCTCTTCTGTGTTTTGGCGTGTATTTTAGCGTGAGTTTTGACACATGAGACCTCAGGCTGGATAATTGGCGTTTTCGGTTATTTTAGCTCTCTTCTGTGTTTTGGCGTGAGTTTTGGCACATAAGATCCCAGGCTGGATAATTAGCGTTCCCGGTTATTTTAGCTCTCTTCTGTGTTTTGGCGTGAGTTTTGGCACATAAGATCCCAGGCTGGATAATTGGCGTTCCCGGTTATTTTAGCTCTCTTCTGTGTTTTGGCGTGAGTTTTGGCACAAAAGATCCCAGGCTGGATAATTGGAGTTCCCGGTTATTTTAGCTCTCTTCTGTGTTTTGGCGTGTATTTTGGCGTGAGTTTTGGCACATAAGATCCCAGGCTGGATAATTGGCGTTCTCGGTTATTTTAGCTCTCTTCTGTGTTTTGGCGTGAGTTTTGGCGCATAAGACCCCGGGCTGGATAATTGGCGTTCTCGGTTATTTTAGCTCTTTTCTGTGTTTTGACTTGTATTTTGGCACATAAGACCCCAGGCTGGATAATTCGCGTTCTAGGTTATTTGTGTTTTGGCATGAGTTTTGGCACATGAGACCTCAGGCTGGATAATTGGCATTCTCGGTTATTTTAGCTCTCTTCTGTGTTTTGGCGTGAGTTTGGCACATAAGACCCCAGGCTGGATAATTGGCGTTTGATGTTATTTTAGCTCTCTTCTGTGTTTTGGCGTGTATTTTGGCGTGAATTTTCGCACATAAGACCCCAGGCTGGATAATTGGCGTTCTCGGTTATTTTAGCCGTCCTCTGTACATGATTAGTGAGTTCTTCCTGTGAAGCGCAGGGGTTTTGCTCCACATGACCTGCAGCATTGCGTTCTGCGTCTGCATGAATTGCGCTGACGCGGTTGTATGCTGATGCTGCGTTCCCTTTCATGTGGTTATGTCGTACTGATGTGCCGTTACACCGCAGCACTCCTATAGGAACAATGGCTCTGCCTGTATTCAGCACCTCATCTGCCTTCACAGAGGATTGCTCTCGCCTGCTTGAATAGAGAATAATATTTACATTTGTATTTGTTGCGGAGTCTCGGGATTGCTGGATACGAAGATAATACCTTTATGTAAAGCAGGATTGCGTTTGCCGTGATGAGGACCAGAAGTCCTGTAAGGAAAGAGAGAAGTGAAAGGCGTGGTTATCGCGTATTACATCGCCTGTTCTCCGGTGACCTCTGGGTGGGGCCGGCACCTGGCTGGTTACCTTGTCATAGAGCCCGCCCATTGGTCCGGTGATCAGGATTGGACGCACACCAGACTCACTACTGATTGGCTGAGCACTTATACCAAGAGTCAGAATTAAAGACAAACTGTAGTGAAAATAATATAATGAATGAAATGGTCAGTTACCTCCGTCCATTGTCTGCTGCTGCGGTGAGAATGTCCGGTTACTAAGCGCCGGTCTTATACTGCTGGTGCCGAAATGGTGGTTACCCCTGGCAACCACAAGTCACGTTTTAACACCAGTTGTTTACAATATTCATTTATAGATGATTTAGTCAGTGTTTGCCCATTGTAAAATCTTTCCTCTCCCTGATTTACATTCTGACATTTATCACTGGTGGGGACATATTAAGTCCTGCCAGGCGATCTGTACGGAATGTTCTATGCACAGGGGAGATACTGCTTGCTTGGCAGTTGGAATAAGCCATTATTCCCCACAATGCAACGAGGTTCACAGACAGGAAACTGTCAGGACCATGGTCATGACATCACACTATGGGAGGGGTTTCACCACAATATCAGCCCCCGATGATCTAGTCAAGAAAAGGTAAAGATTTCTAGTGGGTAAAGGGGTATCAGAACATAATATGATGGTTATAGCAGGCGGGTGTATTGTCCGTCTGGGCGGCGGCTATTTCCTCGCTGCACATAATGCGATGGTTATAACAGGCGGGTGTATTTTCCGTGTGGGCGGCGGCCGTTTCCTCGCTGCACATAATGCGATGGTTATAACAGGCGGGTGTTTTGTCCGTGTGGGTGGCGGCCGTTTCCTCGCTGCACATAATGTAATAGTTATAGCAGGCGGGTGTATTGTCCGTCTGGGCGGCGGCCGTTTCCTCGCTGCACATAATGCGATGGTTATAACAGGCGGGTGTATTGTCCGTGTGGGTGGCGGCAGTTTCCTCGCTGCACATAATGTAATAGTTATAGCAGGCGGGTGTATTGTCCGTCTGGGCGGCGGCGGTGGTTCTCTTGCTGTTAGTGTAGAAGGTTTCCAGTTGATGAATTTTAATGCCTCCGTGTGGCTGGTGAGTCTCAGTACTTTTATGACTGTAATCATCATTATCAGGCGTCCCCCCTGGACCTTGCGATCCGCGCATCAGCTCTGTGGACAGCCGCGCCAGACAGCTCTTGTCATGTTACAGCGCCCTTCTCACAACTGTCCTTGTATAAGTGACACCTCGGAGAGAAATGTGTCACGCTGTGTGCTGATGAAGTGACATCGCAGCTGTACGGCGGAGGAAAGTGCTCGCTGTCACTCCAGCGCAGAGCTGCTATTTATCCAGCAGGAAGACCGCGCTGCGTCCCCCGAGAGCACTCCGCTTCCTCCTCGCTGTTATATCCTCGCTGCGTCCCCCAAGAACACTCGCCACTTCTCCCCCGCCGTTATGTATTTTTTCTATAGATAGAGATCCAGCTAGATCAGGGGCCAGGAACCTTTTTGTCTGAGAGAGCCAAAAACGCAACATATTTAAAAATGTAATTCCGTGAGAGCCATACAATATGTTTCAAACTGGGACAGTGCACATGCGCAGCAGGGGGCTCACGTCCCTGTTGCCATGGTGATGTGTATACAGTTTATCTGCCGGGCAGCGGAAGTGTCAGACACGTCTTTAGCTTCTCTTGGGTTTCAGCAACATCAGTAATTTCCCTGAGAGCCAGACAGGAGAAATACCGACTAACAGCTTGTACAATTAGCTGGCTGACTTGGGGATTGATTCACTTTGTAGGATAAGATTCACGTTTTTTGGTCCAATAGGCTTCCTGTCAAGTGACTATTGGGCCAATCAAAGTGCGGGGATCTCATCCTACAAAGTCACTGGAGCTGGCAGGGCCCAGAGTGGGACAATTGGAGCGGCCGTTAGTTTTGGGGGGAGCGTGAGTAACTTAGTAGTATATGCTACAGCAGTAGTGCGCAGTACTTTGAAAATTGCTTGAGCAATGTAGCTTGGGGAATCAAGCTCCTACTGATTTGTATGTGAGCCAGGTGTAGCCATCAAAAGAGCCACATCTGTCTCCCGAGCCATAGCTTCCCTACCCCTCAGCTAGACAAATGAGTTTTTAATGTCCCCCCAGATCCACTCATCATATTATATTCCAACAACTCTTCCCCCAACTGATGCAAAAGGCTGGTCCCCCCTTCTTGTCCTGCAGCTTACCATAACACCCCCTCTTCTCCATATGTAAGAAAGCATCTAAATACTCACCTGGAGCTGAGACCCAACTCGGGGGGCGTGCACGGGAGACGGGAGCGCGCGGGAGCATGCACGTGCACTCGCGCAGCGGCAGCAGAACTGTCTCACTTATAAAAACGTCCTGGAGCCATTAAGAGGCTCTAGCAGGACGTCTTTATAAATCAGCTTGAGAGGGACATGGAGGCTACAATATTTATTTCCTATTAAGCCATGCAGATTGCCCAGCAGTCCTGACGATCTTTTATGCATCAGTTAATCCAGTCACACTTCAGTCAGAGCACCTGATCTGCATGCTTGTTCAGGGGCTGTGGCTAAATGTATTAGCGGCACAGGATCAGCAGGCACAGGATCAGCAGGACAGCCAGGCAGTCTGCATTATTTAAGCAGCCTCCATATCGCTCTACAAGCAGAGATTTAGGGCACAGCACTCCTAGCTGTCACTTCAGTTCCCCTTCTGTTTAGTTTGGCATTAGTGTCGGATGCATTATATGAGCAGCAGTGATCAGCTGACACCAGACTGAGGTTACTCTGGCTGGATGTGAAGTCGCAGGTCCGTGTAATTGGCTTTCATTGCCTTCTGCAGACTTACATGCAGCGTGTGCTGTCCGGAGTATTGTTCCGGCTGATTCTGAGATGTTCATAAAGCAGCCTCTGCGTCTTCTAACTGCTCACCGCTCTGTGTTCGCATCTGACAGCTTCTCCTGGTAAAATGTTCAGTCCACATTCTGAATACAGCAGAAGGTGCAGATGTAATCCCTTTGTGCTCAGCGGAAGGAACTGTGTGCTTCTGCTTCTCATTGTTACGGAAATTGCTGAATATGTGAATCCTCGTCCGTCCGTGCAGGAACCTCGGAAAACAGATCCGTGAATATGGAGACTGGCCTTCAGAATCGTACAGGCATTTCTGCTGTCTACACGTCTTGTGGAATTGGCGGCTGTTAATCTGCGGTTCTGTCTGCGGTTCTGTCTGCGGGTCTATCTGTGGTTCTGTCTGCGGGTCTATCTGTGGTTCTGTCTGCAGGTCTATCTGCGGTTCTGCCTGCGGGTCTATCTGTGGTTCTGTCTGTGGTTCTGTCTGCGGGTCTATCTGTGGGTCTGTCTGCGGGTCTATTTGCGGGTCTATCTGAGGTTCTGTCTGCGGGTCTATCTGCGGCTCTGCCTGCGGTTCTGTCTGCGGTTCTATCTGCGGGTCTATCTGTGGTTCTGTCTGCGGGTCTATCTGCGGCTCTGCCTGCGGTTCTGTCTGCGGTTCTATCTGCGGGTCTATCTGTGGTTCTGTCTGCGGGTCTATCTGAGGTTCTGTCTGCTTGTCTATCTGCAGTTCTGTCTGCGGGTCTATCTGCGGTTCTGTCTGCGGGTCTATCTGCGGTTCTGTCTGCGGGTCTATCAGTGGTTCTGTCTGCGGGTCTATCTGCGGATCTATCTGTGATTCTGTCTGCGGTTCTGTCTGCGGGTCTATCTGCGGTTCTGTCTGCGGGTCTATCTGAGGTTCTGTCTGCGGGTCTATCTGCGGGTCTATCTGCGGGTCTATCTGTGGTTCTGTCTGCGGTTCTGTCTGTGGTTCTGTCTTCGGGTCTGTCTGTGGTTCTGTCTTCGGGTCTGTCTGCGGGTCTGTCTGCGGGTCTATCTGCGGGTCTGTCTGCGGTTCTGTCTGCGGTTCTGTCTGCGGGTCTATCTGTGGTTCTGTCTGTGGTTCTGTCTGTGGTTCTGTCTGCGGTTCTATCTGCAGGTCTATGTGAGGTTCTGTCTGCGGATCTGTCTGCGGTTCTATCTGTGGGTCTGTCTGCGGTTCTATCTGCAGGTCTGTCTGCGGGTCTGTCTGCAGGTCTATGTGAGGTTCTGTCTGCGGTTCTGTCTGCGGGTCTATGTGCGGTTTTGTCTGCGGGTCTATCTGCGGGTCTATCTGCTGTTCTGTCTGCGGTTCTATCTGTGGTTCTATCTGTGGGTCTGCCTGCGGTTCTGTCTGCAGGTCTATCTGCGAGTCTGCCTACGGTTCTGTCTGCGGGTCTATCTGCGGTTCTATCTGCAGTTCTGTCTGCGGTTCTATCTGTGGTTCTGCCTGCGGGTCTATCTGCGGTTCTGTCTGTGGTCTGTCTGCGGTTCTATCTGCGGTTCTGCCTGCGGTTCTGTCTGCGGGTTTATCTGCGGTTCTGTCTGCGGGTTTATCTGCGGTTCTGTCTGCGGTTCTGTCTGCGGTTCTGTCTGCGGTTCTGTCTGCGGGTCTATCTGCGGGTCTATCTGCGGGTCTGTCTGCGGTTCTGTCTGCGGTTCTGTCTGCGGGTCTATCTGTGGTTCTGTCTGCGGGTCTGTCTGCGGTTCTATCTGCGGTTCTATCTGCGGTTCTATCTGCGGTTCTATCTGCGGTTCTGTCTGCGGGTCTGTCTGCGGTTCTATCTGCGGTTCTGCTTGCGGTTCTATCTGTACTCTGATGGATATTTAAAGATCTGAGAACCGGAACTTCTGAGATTTACAGCAATGTGAAGGAGATGAACGATCACTGTGGGCACCTCAGAACTATGGGTGATACGGGTCCAGCTCCCAAATGTGTTCCTTTCCTAAATATACTATTTTCCCTGAATTGATGATCTTGGAGTATGAAGAAGGTCCTCAAACCATCTGCCTCAGCCCTGGCAGTGGCAGCGCTGGACCAGACCCGACCTGTTATAACGCATAAAATCCCAGAAACATCCGAGAGGACATTATAAGAAAGAAAACGGTCATTATTCTTAATGAATAATAAAGCGCCAACATATTCCGTGGCGCTGTACAAAGTAGGATAACAAACAAGGGATACATAATGATACAGACAATGATATACATCAAATATGGACACTGGTACAAAATACAGCACTGCTGATTACACTGACAGATGTAACACGATGAATGAAATGTACAACAGAAAGCAGACTATGAAATGAACAAGAAAATCCAAGACACAAAAGGGTGAGAGCTCTGCCCTTGCTAGCTAACAATCCAAAGGAATGGGGTGGAAACGAGAGGTGGGGAGGTATACGGTATAGATACAGGCAGTGCGTGATTAGGTTATCAAGTAAAACTTGAGGTTGAAGGCCTAAGCATGCTTGTCGGAAAAAGTGAGTTTTAAGGGAGCGTTTAAAGATTTCAAAGGTGGGAGAGTGAGGGATGTGCTGTGGAAGGGCATTCCAGAGGAGGGGTGAGGCACGTGAGAAGTCTTGTAAACGTGAATGTGAGGAGGTCATTCTAGAGAAAGGACAGAAGATCATGTGCAGATCTGAGATTGCGGTTGGGTTGGTATCTGGAGACTAGTGAGGAGATGTACTGGAGAGAGAGTTTGTGGAGAGCTTTGTAGGTAAGATGTAAGAGTTTGAAATGGATCCATTCTTAATTGGTGTACACACTTGTACAATTTGTCACCCAGAACCACGACCACCAATTGTTCTTTACCAAAGTTTTGGAACGCTCTCTCCTAGCTGGCCAGCGGGTGCTGCTCTATGGAGTGCGGAGCGAGGAGACACCAGAAGACCACCAAGTTGTGGGAACTTTCTCTGGAATCTCCTCACAGAACAGTAGAAATGAAGAGATCACTGTCGGGGGACACCTGAAGCAACATTGGGGGATGCTTATCCAGCCAAAGATCTGACGACCGATGGCTTCACCCGAAGAGAATCCAAAGCTTAACTCCATTCTAGTCTCCTCTTCTATGGTCCTTCCTCTGGGACTCCCTTCTGTAATCTTCTTGACACTCACCCACCCCAGCAATCTTTATCCGCAGTTAGAGGTGACGATTGATTCTACGCCAGTCCACCTGGAGGAGAAGTCACAGATAATCCCGCATGCAGCCAGCATGATCACATCGCATTGACCGTCTCTTCTGCTCATCTGTGGTGACCCTGCCGGAGAGTTTAGGATTTCGGAAACGCTCTTTATATTCCGGATCTGTTTATAAGGCAATCAGTGAGAGTGGCGATGTGGCTGATAATGCGAGTTCCCCCGCTGCGTCGCATAATTCAGTCTCTCCCATCGCTCTTCTCGCTCCCTCATTGTAATGCGGACATTTATCTGTAATTATCGCCAGTCACATCATATGCATCTCATATTAGCTGGCCCAGTAATGATGTCTTATCATCAACATTACGTACGCTATTCTGGTACGGATCGCAGACACTGAGGGAACTTCACGTACGTTATTCAGTATAGGTAGCCAGGTATAGGTGTCCCCCAGTATAGGTGGCCAGGTATAGGTGTCCCCAGTATAGGTAGCCAGATATAGGTGCCCCAGTATAGGTAGCCAGGTATAGGTGTCCCCCAGTATAGGTGGCCAGGTATAAGTGTCCCCAGTATAGGTAGCCAGATATAGGTGCCCCAGTATAGGTAGCCAGATATAGGTGCCCCAGTATAGGTATCCAGGTATAGGTGTCCCCAGTATAGGTAGCCAGGTATAGGTGTCCCCCAATATAGGTGGCCAGGTATAGGTGTCCCCCAGTATAGGTAGCCATATATAGGTGTCCCCAGTATAGGTAGTCAGGTATAGGTGTCCCCCAGTATAGGTGGCCAGGTATAGGTGTCCCCAGTATAGGTAGCCAGATATAGGTGCCCCAGTTTAGGTGGCCAGGTGTAGGTGTCCCCGGTATACGTAGCCAGGTATAGGTGTCCCCCAATATAGGTGGCCAGGTATAGGTGTCCCCCAGTATAGGTAGCCATATATAGGTGTCCCCAGTATAGGTGGCCAGGTATAGGTGTCCCCAGTATACGTAGCCAGGTATAGGTGTCCCCAGTATAGGTAGCCAGATATAGGTGTCCCCCAGTATAGGTGGCCAGGTATAGGTGTCCCCAGTATACGTAGCCAGGTATAGGTGTCCCCAGTATAGGTAGCCAGGTATAGGTGTCCCCCAGTATAGGTGGCCAGGTATAGGTGTCCCCAGTATAGGTAGCCAGGTATAGGTGTCCCCAGTATAGGTAGCCAGGTATAGGTGTCCCCCAATATAGGTGGCCAGGTATAGGTGTCCCCCAGTATAGGTAGCCATATATAGGTGTCCCCAGTATAGGTAGCCAGGTATAGGTGTCCCCAGTATAGGTAGCCAGGTATAGGTGTCCCCAGTATAGGTAGCCAGGTATAGGTGTCCCCCAGTATAGGTGGCCAGGTATAGGTGTCCCCAGTATAGGTAGCCAGATATAGGTGCCCCAGTTTAGGTGGCCAGGTGTAGGTGTCCCCCGGTATAGGTGGCCAGGTATAGGTCCCCCAGTATAGGTAGCCATAAATAGGTGTCCCCATTATAGGTAGCCAGGTATAGGTGTCCCCAGTATAGGTAGCCAGGTATAGGTTCCCCCAGTATAGGTAGCCAGGTATAGGTTCCCCCAGTATAGGTGGCCAGGTATAGGTGTCCCCAGTATAGGTAGCCAGATATAGGTGCCCCAGTATAGGTAGCCAGGTATAGGTGTCCCCAGTATAGGTAGCCAGGTATAGGTTTCCCCAGTATAGGTAGCCAGGTATAGGTGTCCCCCAGTATAGGTGGCCAGGTATAGGTGTCCCCAGTATAGGTAGCCAGATATAGGTGCCCCAGTATAGGTAGCCAGGTATAGGTGTCCCCAGTATAGGTAGCCAGGTATAGGTGTCCCCAGTATAGGAAGCCAGGTATAGGTGTCCCCCAGTATAGGTGGCCAGGTATAGGTGTCCCCCAGTATAGGTGGCCAGGTATAGGTGTCCCCCAGTATAGGTGGCCAGGTGTAGGTGTCCCCCAGTATAGGCAGCCATATATAGGTGTCCCCAGTATAGGTAGCCAGGTATAGGTGTCCCCCAGTATAGGTGGCCAGGTATAAGTGTCTCCAGTATAGGTAGCCAGATATAGGTGCCCCAGTATAGGTGGCCAGGTGTAGGTGTCCCCCGGTATAGGTGGCCAGGTATAGGTCCCCCAGTATAGGTAGCCATATATAGGTGTCCCCAGTATACAGTGGAGGAAATAATTATTTGACCCCTCACTGATTTTGTAAGTTTGTCCAATGACAAAGAAATGAAAAGTCTCAGAACAGTATCATTTCAATGGTAGGTTTATTTTAACAGTGGCAGATAGCACATCAAAAGGAAAATCGAAAAAATAACCTTAAATAAAAGATAGCAACTGATTTGCATTTCATTGAGTGAAATAAGTTTTTGAACCCTCTAACAATAAAAGACTTAAGGCCCCGTTCACACTGCACGCGTTTCCAGTCACGTTTTGGAAACGCGTGCAGGTGGCCGACACGCACGACATCAGACATTGCATAGAGTGCAATGTCTGATGTTCACACTGCATGCGTTCCGGACCTGTGCGGTCCGGGAACGCATGCTGCACGCATTTTTTTTAAAAACGCGTGGCTGTCCCATTCACTTTCAGTGAATGGGATCAGCCACGCAACGCACAGAGACGCACATGACGTGCGTTCCTGTGCGTTGTGTTCTGAACGGAACGCGCCTGCGTTCCGTGATATGGACGGGGCCTAATACTTAGTGGAAAAACCCTTGTTTGCAAGCACAGAGGTCAAACGTTTCTTGTAATTGATGACCAAGTTTGCACACATTTTAGGAGGAATGTTGGTCCACTCCTCTTTGCAGATCATCTCTAAATCCCTAAGGTTTCGAGGCTGTCTCTGTGCAACTCTGAGCTTGAGCTCCCTCCATAGGTTTTCTATTGGATTAAGGTCCGGAGACTGACTAGGCCACTCCATGACCTTAATGTGCTTCTTCTTGAGCCACTCCTTTGTTGCCTTTGCTGTATGTTTTGGGTCATTGTCGTGCTGGAAAACCCATCCACGACCCATTTTCAGTTTCCTGGCAGAGGGAAGGAGGTTGTCGTTCAGGATTTCACGATACATGGCTCCGTCCATTTTCCCGTTGATGCGATTAAGTTGTCCTGTGCCCTTAGCAGAAAAACACCCCCAAAGCAAAATGTTTCCACCCCCATGCTTGACGGTGGGGACGGTGTTTTTGGGTTATAGGCATCATTTTTCTTCCTCCAAACACAGCGAGTTGAGTTAATGCCAAAGAGCTCTATTTTGGTCTCATCAGACCACAGCACCTTCTCCCAGTCACTCACAGAATCATTCAGGTGTTCATTGGCAAACTTCAGACGGGCCTGCACATGTGCCTTCTTGAGCAGGGGGACCTTGCGAGCCCTGCAGGATTTTAATCCATTGCGGTGTAATGTGTTTCCAATGGTTTTCTTGGTGACTGTGGTCCCTGCTAATTTGAGGTCATTCACTAACTCCTCCTGTGTAGTTCTAGGATGCTTTTTCACCTTTCTCAGAACCATTGACACCCCACGAGGTGAGATCTTGCGTGGAGCCCTAGAGCGAGGTCGATTGATGATCATTTTGTGCTCCTTCCATTTTCGAACAATCGCACCAACAGTTGTCACCTTCTCTCCCAGCTTCTTGCTAATGGTTTTGTAGCCCATTCCAGCCTTGTGCAGGTCTACAATTTTGTCTCTGACATCCTTGGACAGCTCTTTGGTCTTTCCCATGTTGGAGAGTTTGGAGTCTGATTGATTGATTGATTCTGTGGACAGGTGTCTTTTATACAGGTGACTAGTTAAGACAGGTGTCCTTAATGAGGGTGACTAATTGAGTAGAAGTGTCTAACCACTCTGTGGGAGCCAGAACTCTTAATGGTTGGTAGGGGTTCAAAACTTATTTCACTCAATGAAATGCAAATCAGTTGCTATCTTTTATTTAAGGTTATTTTTTCGATTTTCCTTTTGATGTGCTATCTGCCACCTACCATTGAAATGATACTGTTTTGAGACTTTTCATTTCTTTGTCATTGGACAAACTTACAAAATTAGTGAGGGGTCAAATAATTATTTCCTCCACTGTAGGTAGCCAGGCATAGGTGTCCCCAGTATAGGTAGCCAGGTATAGGTGTCCCTCAGTATAGGTTGGCCAGGTATAGGTGTCCCCAGTATAGGTAGCCAGGTATAGGTGTCCCCAGTATAGGTAGCCAGGTATAGGTGTCCCCCAGTATAGGTGGCCAGGTATAGGTGTCCCCCAGTATAGGTGTCCAGGTGTAGGTGTCCCCCAGTATAGGCAGCCAGGTATAGGTGTCCCCCAGTATAGGTAGCCAGGTATAGGTGCCCCCCAGTATAAGTAGCCAGGTATAGGTGTCCCCCAGTATAGGTAGCCAGGTATAGGTGTCCCCCAGTATAGGTAGCCAGGTATAGGTGTCCCCCAGTATAGGTAGCCAGGTATAGGTGCCCTCAGTATAGGTAGCCAGGTATAGGTGTCCCCCAGTATAGGTAGCCAGGTATAGGTTCCCCCAGTATAGGTAGCCAGGTATAGGTGCCCCCAGTATAGCTAGCCAGGTATAGGTGCCCCCAGTATAGGTAGCCAGATATAGGTGTCCTCTAGTATAGGTAGCCAGGTATAGGTGCCCCCAGTATAGGTAGCCAGGAATACGTGCCCCCAGTATAGGTAGCCAGGTATAGGTGCCCCCAGTATAGGTAGCCAGGTATAGGTGCCCCCAGTATAGGTAGCCAGGTATAGGTGCCTCCAGTATAGGTAGCCAGGTATAGATGCCTTCCCCCCCAGTATAGGTAGCCAGGTATAGATGCCCCACAGTATAGGTAGCCAGGTATAAGTGTCCCCAGTATAGGTAGCCTGGTATAGGTGCCCCCAGTATAGGTAGCCTGGTATAGGTGCCCCAGTATAGGTAGCCAGGTATAGTTGCCACCAGTATAGGTAGCCAGGTATAGGTGTCCCCAGTATAGGTAGCCAGGTATAGGTGCCTCAAGTATAGGTAGGCAGGCATAGGTGCCACCAGTATAGGTAGCCAGGTATAAGTGTCCCCAGTATAGGTAGCCTGGTATAGGTGCCCCCAGTAGAGGTAGCCAGGTATAGGTGCCACCAGTATAGGAAGCCAGGTATAGGTGCCCCAGTATAGGTAGCCAGGTATAGGTGTCCCCCAGTTTAGGTGGCCAGGTATAGGTGTCCCCCAGTATAGGTAGCCAGATATAGGTTTCCCCAGTATAGGTAGCCAGGTATAGGTGTCCCCAGTATAGGTAACCAGGTATAGGTGTCCCCCAGTATAGGTGGCCAGGTATAGGTGTCCCCAGTATAGGTAGCCAGATATAGGTGCTCCAGTATAGGTAGCCAGGTATAGGTGTCCCCAGTATAGGTAGCCAGGTATAGGTGCCCCAGTATAGGTAGCCAGGTATAGGTGTCCCCAGTATAGGTAGCCAGGTATAGGTGTCCCCCAGTATACGTGGCAAGGTATAGGTTTCCCCCAGCATAGGTGGCCAGGTATAGGTGTCCCCCAGTATAGGTGGTCAGGTGTAGGTGTCCCCCAGTATAGGTAGCCAGGTATAGGTGTCCCCCAGTATAGGTAGCCAGGTATAGGTGTCCCCCAGTATAGGTAGCCAGGTATAGGTGTCCCCCAGTATAGGTAGCCAGGTATAGGTGCCCCCCAGTATAGGTGGCCAGGTATAGGTGTCCCCCAGTATAGGTGGCCAGGTATAGGTGTCCCCCAGTATAGGTAGCCTGATATAGGTGTCTCCCAGTATAGGTAGCCAGGTATAGGTGTCCCCCAGTATAGGTAGCCAGGTATAGGTGCCCCCCAGTATAGGTAGCCAGGTATAGGTGTCCCCACTATAGGTAACCAGGTATAGGTGTCCCCCAGTATAGGTAGCCAGGTATAGGTGTCCCCCAATATAGGTAGCCAGGTATAGGTGTCCCCCAGTATAGGTAGCCAGGTATAGGTGCCCCCAGTATAGGTAGCCAGGTATAGGTGTCCCCCAGTATAGGTAGCCAGGTATAGGTGCCCTCAGTATAGGTAGCCAGGTATAGGTGTCCCCCAGTATAGGTAGCCAGGCATAGGTTCCCCCAGTATAGGTAGCCAGGTATAGGTGCCCCCAGTATAGCTAGCCAGGTATAGGTGCCCAGAGTATAGGTAGCCAGATATAGGTGCCCCAGTATAGGTAGCCAGATATAGGTGTCCTCTAGTATAGGTAGCGAGGTGTAGGTGCCCCCAGTATAGGTAGCCAGGTATAGGTGCCCCGAGTATAGTTAGCCAGGTATAGGTGCCCCCAGTATAGGTAGCCAGATATAGGTGTCCTCTAGTATAGGTAGCCAGGTATAGGTGCCCCCAGTATAGGTAGCCTGGTATAGATGCCCCCAGTATAGGTAGCCAGGTATAGGTGTCCCCAGTATTGGTAGCCAGGTATAGGTGCCCCCAGTATAGGTAGCCAGGTATAGGTGCCCCCAGTATAGGTAGCCAGGCATAGGTTCCCCCAGTATAGGTAGCCTGGTATAGATGCCCCCAGTATAGGTAGCCAGGTATAGGTGCCCCCAGTATAGGTAGCCAGGTATAGGTGCCCCGAGTATAGGTAGCCAGGAATAGGTGCCCCCAGTATAGGTAGCCAGGTATAGGTGCCCCCAAGTATAGGTAGCCAGGTATAGGTGCCCCCAGTATAGGTAGCCAGGTATTGGTGCCCCCAGTATAGGTAGCCAGGTATAGGTGCCTCCAGTATAGGTAGCCAGGTATAGATGCCTCCCCCCCAGTATAGGTAGCCAGGTATAGGTGCCCCACAGTATAGGTAGCCAGGTATAAGTGTCCCCAGTATAGGTAGCCAGGTATAGATGCCTCCCCCCCAGTATAGGTAGCCAGGTATAGGTGCCCCACAGTATAGGTAGCCTGGTATAGGTGTCCCAGTATAGGTAGCCAGGTATAGTTGCCACCAGTATAGGAAGCCAGGTATAGGTGCCCCCAGTATAGGTAGCCTGGTATAGATGTCCCAGTATAGGTAGCCAGGTATAGTTGCCACCAGTATAGGTAGCCAGGAATAGGTGTCCCCAGTATAGGTAGCCAGGTATAGGTGCCTCAAGTATAGGTAGCCAGGCATAGGTGCCCCCAGTATAGGAAGCCAGGCATAGGTGCCCCCAGTATAGGAAGCCAGGTATAGGTGCCACCAGTATAGGTAGCCAGGTATAAGTGTCCCCAGTATAGGTAGCCTGGTATAGGTAGCCAGGTATAGGTGCCACCAGTATAGAAAGCCAGGTATAGGTGCCCTCAGTATAGGAAGCCAGGTATAGGTGCCCCCAGTATAGGTAGCCAGGTGTACATGCCTCCAGTATAGTTAGCCAGCAATACATGCCCCCAGCATAGGTAGCCAGGTATAGGTGCCCCCCAGTATAGGTAGCCAGTAATAACTGCTCTCAGTATAGGTAGCCTATACCTGCCCCCAGTATAGGTAGCCAGGTATAGGTGCCTCCAGTATAAATTTCCATGTATAGGTGTTCCCTCTGCTGTCAACCTCTTGAACTCTTTCCATAGTTACATAGTTATTTTGGTTGAAAAAAGACATACGTCCATCGAGTTCAACCAGTACAAAGTGCAACACCAGCCTGCTCCCTCACATATCCCTGTTGATCCAGAGGAAGGCGAAAAAACCCTTACAAGGCATGGTCCAATTAGCCCCTAAAGGGAAAAATTCCTTTCCGACTCCCGATGGCAATCCAGATAAAATCCCTGGATCAACATCATTAGACATTACCTAGTAATTGTAGCCATGGATGTCTTTCAACGCAAGGAAAGCATCTAAGCCCCCTTTAAATGCAGGTATAGAGTTTTCCATAACGACTTCCTGTGGCAATGCATTCCACATCTTAATCACTCTTACTGTAAAGAACCCTTTCCTAAATAAATGGCTAAAATGTTTTTCCTCCATGCGCAGATCATGTCCTCTAGTCCTTTGAGAAGGCCTAGGGACAAAAAGCTCATCCGCCAAGCTATTATATTGCCCTCTGATGTATTTATACATGTTAATTAGATCTCCTCTAAGGCGTCTTTTCTCTAGACTAAATAAATCCAGTTTATCTAACCTTTCTTGGTAAGCGAGACCTTCCATCCCACGTATCAATTTTGTTGCTTGTCTCTGCACCTGCTCTAAAACTGCAATATCTTTTTTGTAATGTCGTGCCCAGAACTGAATTCCATATTCCAGATGTGGCCTTACTAGAGAGTTAAACAGGGGCAATATTATGCTAGCATCTCGAGTTTTTATTTCCCTTTTAATGCATCCCAAAATTTTGTTAGCTTTAGCTGCAGCGGCTTGGCATTGAGTACGATTATTTAACTTGTTGTCGATGAGTACTCCTAAGTCCTTCTCCAAGTTTGATGTCCCCAACTGTATCCCATTTATTTTGTATAGTGCTAGACCATTGGTACGACCAAAATGCATGACTTTACATTTGTCAACATTGCCTTCCCCACTCCAGTGTAGGGCTGCAACCGCTAGCTGCTGCTATCAATAATCAGTGTATTGAATCACTTCCTTGTCCCCTTAATGTATTTTGGGTACATTTTAGACATGTATGTTTGGTGTGGACTTGTTATATTGTAATGTATATTGTGTTTTTGTGTCCTATATTTATCCCACTTGAGTCCTGTATGTGCCAAATCCAATTTCAGGCACTACCCAGTTGTACTTGGCGAATAAACTGATTTCTAATTGTCATATGTATTTCTGTTTGACAAAGCTTTGGCCTGATGCCCACCTGTTTGCTACATGTTATGGTGTTTTGGTGAGTGGTGTAGACTCTTCCACTTTAGTCCCTCGTTACAAGACTGGGCAAACGAGATGCTAAGAATTCTAAGTTGTTGTCAATTTTAGGCAAATGTATTCAGCTTTGAAATGGACCAATCAAACGCAGACTTCATTACTAATGACGTGTGATGGCTCCTGGTACCCACATAAAGCTGCGTGCGCTCAACAGGCCCGGCACCACTGTAGTATCTTCTGCTAACTGCTGTCAGGAGTCTGGAGCTCTAGAACCCCAGGAAACCTCTGCTGCTCTCAGGAGTCTGCAGGTCTAGAACCCGGGGAAACCTCTGTTGCTGTCAGGAGTCTGGAGCTCTAGAACCCCAGGAAACCTCTGCTGGTGTCAGGAGTCTGCAGGTCTAGAACCCAGGGAAACCTCTGCTGCTGTCAGGAGTCTGCAGGTCTAGAACCCAGGGAAACCTCTGCTGGTGTCTGGAGCTGTAGAACCCAGGGAAACCTCTGCTGCTGTCAGGAGTCTGAAGCTCTAGAACTCCAGGAAACCCCTGCTGGTGTCAGGAGTCTGCAGCTCTAGAACCCCAAGAAACCTCTGCTGGTGTCAGGATTCTAAAGCTTTAGAACCCCAGTTAACCTCTGCTGTTTTCAGGAGTCTGGAGGTCTAGAACTCGGGGAAACCTCTGCTGGTGTCAGGAGTCTGGAGGTCTAGATCCCGAGGAAACCTCTGCTGGTGTCAGGAGTTTGGAGCTGTAGAACCTGGGGAAACCTTTGCTATTGTCAGGAGTCTGGAGGTCTAGAACCCGGGGAAACCTCTGCTGGTGTCAGGAGTCTGCAGGTCTAGATCCCAGGGAAACCTCTGCTGGTGTCAGGAGTCTGCAGGTCTAGATCCCAGGGAAACCTCTGCTGGTGTCAGGAGTCTGGAGTTCTAGAACTCGGGAAACCTCTGCTGGTGTCAGGAATCTGCAGGTCTAGAACCCGGGAAACGTGTGTGAAATGTTTGCAGGGAGGGAGCAGACTCTTTGCAATGTTAGAGCGACAGTCCTCTTCTGCAGAAGGAACGTGTCCTCTGGATGGTTGCAGCCAACTTTCAGAGTTTATTTAACACGACTAATAAATGATTCTCTTCATCTGTGGATATTGATTGTTCAGAGATCAGCAGAGTTCCAGGCCTTTGCTATGAGCCGCTCTCCCTCCGGTGTCACCCGGCGCTCTCACAGCTAATTAGAATGCAGATTGTAGCCTTTGCCTCTACGGAGGATTTGAAGAATAGAAGCAATATGTTTCGCCCCATAGTCTCTGCTCTGCTGGCACTCTACTGAGTAGTTCATGTGTAGAGCTCTCTTGGCACAGTAAAATACAGATGAGACAGCGATACTCCCTGAGCCGATGTGTAGAGCTCTCTTGGTGCTGTGAAATACCAACGAGACAGCCAGCACCCACCAAGCCGATATTTAGAGATCTCTTGGTGCAGTGAAATACAGACAAGAAAGCCGGCAGCCATTGTTTAGAGCTCCCTTGGTACAGTGAAATGCCGGCACTCACTGAGGCCGATGTTAATAGCTCTCATGGCACAGTGAAATACTGACTACGCAGCCGCCACTCCCCGAGCCGATGTGTAGAGCTCTCTTGGCATAGTGAAATACCCACCAGGCAGCCAACACTCCCCGAACTGATATTTAGAGCTCTTTTGGCACAAAACACTACGGACCAGACAGCCAGCACTCTTCGAGACGATGTTTAGAACTCTCTTGGCACAGTGAATTCCGACCAGACAGCCGGCTCTCCCCGAGTCAAGGTTAGAGCTCTCTTGGCACAATGAATTCCAACCAGGCAGCCGGCACCCCCTGAGCCGATATTTAGAGCTCTCTTGGAGCAATGAATTCCAACCAGACAGCCGGCACTCACTGAGCCGATGTCTAGAGCTCTCATGGCACAGAGAAGTACTGAACAGACAGCCGGCACTCACTGAGCCGATGTCTAGAGCTCTCATGGCACAGAGAAGTACTGAACAGACAGCCGGCACTCACTGAGCCGATGTCTAGAGCTCTCTTGGCACAGTGAAATACCGACCACACAGCCGGCATCCCCCGAGCCTATGTCTAGAGCTCTCTTGGCACAGTGAAATACCGACCACACAGCAGGTGCCCCCGAGACAAGGTTAGAGCTCTCTTGGCACAGTGAAATAACCAGAGAGACGGCACTAGCCGAGACGAGGATAGAGCTCTCTTGGCACAGTGAAATAACCAGAGAGACAGCACTTGCTGAGACGAGGATAGAGCTCTCTTGGCACAGTGAAATAACCAGAGAGACAGCACTTGCTGAGATGAGGATAGAGCTCTCTTGGCACAGTGAAATACCGACCACACAGCCGGCATCCCCCGAGCCTATGTCTAGAGCTCTCTTGGCACAGTGAAATACCGACCACACAGCAGGTGCCCCCGAGACAAGGTTAGAGCTCTCTTGGCACAGTGAAATAACCAGAGAGACGGCACTAGCCGAGACGAGGATAGAGCTCTCTTGGCACAGTGAAATAACCAGAGAGACAGCACTTGCTGAGACGAGGATAGAGCTCTCTTGGCACAGTGAAATAACCAGAGAGACAGCACTTGCTGAGATGAGGATAGAGCTCTCTTGGCACAGTGAAATACCGACCACACAGCCGGCATCCCCCGAGCCTATGTCTAGAGCTCTCTTGGCACAGTGAAATACCGACCACACAGCAGGTGCCCCCGAGACAAGGTTAGAGCTCTCTTGGCACAGTGAAATAACCAGAGAGACGGCACTAGCCGAGACGAGGTTAGAGCTCTCTTGGCACAGTGAAATGCTGGCATTGGGTGGCTGCTCATCTGAAAAAATTTCCCGCTGTTCATTTGCGTTGTTTCCTGGCCAGCAGCTGCTCGGAATTCACAGAGCGTTAACGAAATCCTTATTAGCAATCTGATTTCCTTCATGTTTTGTTTTCCTCATTATCAGTGGAAGGGAATAGACCATGCGCCTCGCACACCTTTAATTTTCTTATTGATCCTTTCTGCTTCAATGGCCAACGCCTCTCTCCCAATCGAAGATGTCACAAAGCTTAATGGGAATTGGATGTACTTTTCTAACCTCTGTGTCTGTTTATCTGCGTGGTCGTGTGCGGACCATTGCGGAGGAGGCAGTGTTAGTGGCCTGCTGTTTGTGTGTGGACCGTTGTGGAGGGGAGGCAGTTATTATGGCCATGGTTTGGGTGTGGACCGTTGTGGAGGGGAGGCAGTTATTGTGGCCATGGTTTGGGTGTGGATCGTTGTGGAGGGCTGGACCGTTGTGAAGAGGAGGCAGTTATTGTGGCCAGTTATAGTTCTTGTGGCCGCTGTTTGGGTGAAAACCGTTACAAGGGTTTCCCTTGTAAACTGAAGCAGTACAATTTATCCAAGCCATTGATAATGTTCCTTAGTATTAATATCATAAGGTGAGTTCTGCAATAGCCATGTGCTTGTTGTGTGCAAAACTAGATTCAGCAGAGAGACGCTGTTACATGGTGTATAGACTGCAAGCTCCCAAACCAAACAAACACCATTAAAGGGTACCAGACAATGGTGTGGCGTAATACGCCAGTATAACGTGTCTGCAGATTTCTGAACTTAGTAGTTATTCCTTACTTTCATATGCGTATTATATTTTCACAAGGAGAAGGAAGCAAATATGATTGTTAATAAACACTGCCAAGAATAATCCAGCAGGTTAAGCCCTCTGGCTCCGCCCATGCCTATTTTTGACTGGCTGTAAAAAAACGCACCCCCTGCAGCTATTTGGCTCCGCCCTCACCTTTTTGTGACTGGCTGGAAAAGATGCCCTCAGCAGGTCTATGGTTCCGCCCATACTTTTCTGTAACTTGCTGGAATAGACCGCACCCTCTGCAGAGATAAAAGTGGACATGTCCTTCCTAGAATTGGCACTATGTGTGCGTATGTTCCTCTCATTATGTCACACGGCACTGCCAGCATGCTGTAAGCCAGTTCTCTGTGCTGGGACATATACAAGCAGTTAGACACTCTGCCTCTGTAATGATAGATGTCTGTGTCATCCTGCAAGAAAACCCGGCATGAAGTGTCGCCGCCTGGCTGAAAGTGCTGGAATAGATGAGGACAACAACTAGCCATTGCACACAGTGCAGTCCCATTCACCTCCTGTGTACAGGCAGACTTCCTGTTAGCTCTGTAGCCTGCCTGTACAGACTTCCTGTTAGCTCTGTAGCCTGCCTGGACAGATTTCCTGTTAGCTCTGTACTGCAGCCTTCTGGCTCCGCCCTCACCTTTCTGTGACTGGCTGGAAAAGACGCCCCCAGCAGGTCAATGGCTCCCCCCATACTTTTCTGTAACTGGCTGGAATAGACCGCACCCTCTGCAGAGATAAAACTGGACATGTCCTTCCTAGAATTGGCACTATGTGTGCGTATGTTCCTCTCATTATGTCACACGGCACTGCCAGCATGCTGTAAGCCAGTTCTCTGTGCTGGGACATACAAGCAGTTAGACACTCTGCCTCTGTAATGATAGATGTCTGTGTCATCCTGCAAGAAAACCTGGCATGAAGTGTCGCCCCCTGGCTGAAAGTGCTGGAATAGATGAGGACAACAACTAGCCATTGCACACAGTGCAGTCCCATCCAACTCCTGTGTACAGGCAGTCTTCCTGTTAGCTCTGTAGCCTGCCTGTACAGACTTCCTGTTAGCTCTGTAGCCTGCCTGGACAGATTTCCTGTTAGCTCTGTACTGCAGCCTTCTGGCTCCGCCCTCACCTTTCTGTGACTGGCTGGAAAAGACGCCCCCAGCAGGTCTATGGCTCCCCCCATACTTTTCTGTAACTGGCTGGAATAGACCGCACCCTCTGCAGAGATAAAACTGGACATGTCCTTCCTAGAATTGGCACTATGTGTGCGTATGTTCCTCTCATTATGTCACACGGCACTGCCAGCATGCTGTAAGCCAGTTCTCTGTGCTGGGACATACAAGCAGTTAGACACTCTGCCTCTGTAATGATAGATGTCTGTGTCATCCTGCAAGAAAACCTGGCATGAAGTGTCGCCCCCTGGCTGAAAGTGCTGGAATAGATGAGGACAACAACTAGCCATTGCACACAGTGCAGTCCCATCCAACTCCTGTGTACAGGCAGTCTTCCTGTTAGCTCTGTAGCCTGCCTGTACAGACTTCCTGTTAGCTCTGTAGCCTGCCTGGACAGATTTCCTGTTAGCTCTGTACTGCAGCCTTCTGGCTCCGCCCTCACCTTTCTGTGACTGGCTGGAAAAGACGCCCCCAGCAGGTCTATGGCTCCCCCCATACTTTTCTGTAACTGGCTGGAATAGACCGCACCCTCTGCAGAGATAAAACTGGACATGTCCTTCCTAGAATTGGCACTATGTGTGCGTATGTTCCTCTCATTATGTCACACGGCACTGCCAGCATGCTGTAAGCCAGTTCTCTGTGCTGGGACATACAAGCAGTTAGACACTCTGCCTCTGTAATGATAGATGTCTGTGTCATCCTGCAAGAAAACCTGGCATGAAGTGTCGCCCCCTGGCTGAAAGTGCTGGAATAGATGAGGACAACAACTAGCCATTGCACACAGTGCAGTCCCATCCAACTCCTGTGTACAGGCAGACTTCCTGTTAGCTCTGTAGCCTGCCTGTACAGACTTCCTGTTAGCTCTGTAGCCTGCCTGGACAGATTTCCTGTTAGCTCTGTACTGCAGCCTTCTGGCTCCGCCCTCACCTTTCTGTGACTGGCTGGAAAAGACGCCCCCAGCAGGTCTATGGCTCCCCCCATACTTTTCTGTAACTGGCTGGAATAGATCGCACCCTCTACAGAGATAAAAGTGGACATGTCCTTCCTAGAATTGGCACTATGTGTGCGTATGTTCCTCTCATTATGTCACACGGCACTGCCGGCATGCTGTAAGCCAGTTCTCTGTGCTGGGACATATACAAGCAGTTAGTCACTCTGCCTCTGTAATGATAGATGTCTGTGTCATCCTGCCAGGAGCCCGGCATGAAGTGTCGCCCCCTGGCTGAAAGTGCTGGAATAGATGAAGACAACAACTAGCCA
The DNA here is from genome assembly GCF_040937935.1 of Hyperolius riggenbachi. Taxonomy (NCBI): domain Eukaryota; kingdom Metazoa; phylum Chordata; class Amphibia; order Anura; family Hyperoliidae; genus Hyperolius; species Hyperolius riggenbachi. The sequence goes on along the minus strand of NC_090655.1, from coordinate 915,052 downwards.
TTGCACACAGTGCAGTCCCATTCACCTCCTGTGTACAGGCAGACTTCCTGTTAGCTCTGTAGCCTGCCTGTACAGACTTCCTGTTAGCTCTGTAGTCTGCCTGGACGGACTTCCTGTTAGCTCTGTAGCCTGCCTGAACAGACTTCCTGTTAGCTCTGTAGCCTGCCTAGACGGACTTCCTGTTAGCTCTGTACTCTGCCTAAACAGGCTTCCTGTTAGCTCTGTAGCCTGCCTGAACAGACTTCCTGTTAGCTCTGTAGCCTGCCTGAACAGACTTCCTGTTAGCTCTGTAGCCTGCCTGGACGGACTACCTGTTAGCTCTGTAGCCTTTCTGGACAGACTTCCTGTTAGCTCTGTAGCCTGCCTGGACAGACTTGCTGTTAGCTCTGTAGCCTGCCTGGACAGACTTCCTGTTAGCTCTGTAGCCTGCCTGGACAGATTTCCTGTTAGCTCTGTACTCTGCCTGGACCTGTTAGCTCTGTACTCTGCCTGGACATTGCTGCTCCCGCTTGGAAAGAGACGTGATTGGACACAGCCTAACCTTGTGTGACTCGCCAATCGGTCTTATCCGGTAAATAAGGCATATATGGGAACTTGTGGTGATCATTGCTCTCTCAGACATGAAAGATTGACTCCTGGCGTGCGTAGACTCTCTGTTAGCCGCTATCTGTGCCGCTCAGAGGGAACGAGTCATTATTACAATCTGCTATATGCCACAGAAGTCCTGCCTGAAGATGAATGACTCCGATGTAATGTGTTTTCTATCGCTGGGATAATGTGAATCCACCAAACCTATTACTTACAGTGCCGCTATTACCGGACACGCGGGGAGGTCGCGCTGCCATCTGTCTTACATCGCAGGGACATCTACATATACACTCTCCTGCTTAGCAACTGATTGGAGAACCCATTCACCCTGGCCCCACCATACAGCCCAGCCCCACCATACAGCCGGGCTCCATTCACCCATATAGCCAGGCCCCACCATACAGCAGGGCCCCACCATACAGCCGGGCTCCATTCACCCATACAGCCAGGCCTCACCATACAGCAGGGCCCCACCATACAGCCGGGCTCCATTCACCCATACAGCCAGGCCTCACCATACAGCAGGGCTCCATTCACCCACATAGCCAGGCTCCACCATGCAGCCGGGCTCCATTCACCCATACAACCAGGCCCCACCATACAGCAGGGCCCCATTCACCCATATAGCCAGGCCCCACCTTACACCCAGGCCCCACCAAACAGCAGGGCCCCATGCATCCATACACCCGGGCCCCACCAGTCCCTGACATACAGCAATGGATAATATCTGTAGCATTCAGACGCTGTTTAGGGCTCAGCTACAAGATAGCCAAGCTCCGGTGCCCAAATATTCCAGCTGCCAGCAAAGATGAGTTATCCTTGGAGGGAGGGGGGGGGGGTTCCATTTAATAGTTGGGGTTAGTAGGTTAGGTTTCAGGAAGGATTTAGTAGGTTGGGTGGAAGGAATGTGTTAGTAGGTTGGATGGAAGGAAGAGGTTTGTAGGTTGGGTGGAAGGAAGGGATTAGTAGGTTGGGTGGAAGGAAGGGGTTAGTAGGTTGGGTGGAAGGAAGGGGTTAGTAGGTTGGGTGGAAGGAAGTGATTAGTAGGTTGGGTGGAAGGAAGGGATTAGCAGGTTGGGTGGAAGGCAGGCGTTAGTAGGTTGGGTGGAAGGAAGGGGTTAGTAGGTTGCATGGAAGGCAGGAGTTAGTAGGTTGGGTGGAAGGAATGGGTTAGTAGGTTGCATGGAAGGCAGGAGTTAGTAGGTTGGGTGGAAAGAAGGGGTTTGTAGGTTAGGTGGAAGGCAGGAGTTAGTAGGTTGGGTGGAAGGAAGGGGTTAGTAGGTTGGGTGGAAGGAAGGGATTAGTAGGTTAGGTGGAAGGCAGGAGTTAGTAGGTTGGGTGGAAAGAAGGGGTTAGTAGGTTGGGTGGAAGGCAGGAGTTAGTAGGTTGGGTGGAAGGTAGGGGTTTATTGAGATGACTCTCTCTGTCCCGCTAGCTCCTCCTCCAATACAGTAGCCTCTCTAGAATGGAGATGCAGTTTCTTCATTTGTACAAGTTGCTCCAGGGCCTCACTTCAGACTGCTGTCGTTCTCTGGGGAATGAATTAATGAAAAACAAGTGCAGAGAAGTGTCCGTCTCTGAAATACTTCCCTCTATAGGGACAGGAACTGTGTTCAGCGGTCTCCATGTTGCGGTGGCCGCCGGCTCAGAGTCACCTTCTTCCTTTACGAGAGGGCATTTCTCCACTTTCTTCAGTTGTGTTGAGGGGTCTCCATGTTGCGGTGGCAGGATCAGAGGCACCTTCTTGCTGTACGAGAGGGCATTTCTCCACTTTCTTCAGTTGTGTTTATTGGTCTCCATGTTGCTGAGGCAGGATCAGAGGCACCTTCTTGCTGCACGAGAGGGCATTTCTCCACTTTCTTCAGTTGTGTTGAGGGGTCTCCATGTTGCGGTGGCAGGATCAGAGGCACCTTCTTGCTGTACGAGAGGGCATTTCTCCACTTTCTTCAGTTGTGTTTATTGGTCTCCATGTTGCTGAGGCAGGATCAGAGGCACCTTCTTGCTGCACGAGAGGGCATTTCTCCACTTTCTTCAGTTGTGTTGAGGGGTCTCCATGTTGCGGTGGCAGGATCAGAGGCACCTTCTTGCTGTACGAGAGGGCATTTCTCCACTTTCTTCAGTTGTGTTTATTGGTCTCCATGTTGCTGAGGCAGGATCAGAGGCACCTTCTTGCTGTACGAGAGGGCATTTCTCCACTTTCTTCAGTTGTGTTGAGAGACCTCTGTGTTGCGGTGGCAGGATCAGAGCCACCTTCTTGCTGCACGAGAGGGCATTTCTCCACTTTCTTCAATCGTGTTTAGGGGTCTCCATGTTGCGGTGGCAGGATCAGAGCCACCTTCTTGCTGTACGAGAGGGCATTTCTCCACTTTCTTGAGTTGTGTTGAGAGGTCTCCATGTTGCTAAGGCAGGATCAGAGGCACCTTCTTGCTGTATGAGAGGGCATTTCTCCACTTTCTTCAGTTGTGTTGAGGGGTCTCCATGTTGCTGAGGCAGGATCAGAGCCACCTTTTTGCTGTACGAGAGGGCATTTCTCCACTTTCTTCAGTTGTGTTGAGAGACCTCTGTGTTGCAGTGGCAGGATCAGAGCCACCTTCTTCCTGTACGAGAGGGCATTTCTCCACTTTCTTCAGTTGTGTTGAGGGGTCTCCATGTTGCGGTGGCCGGATCAGAGTCACCTTCTTGCTGTACGAGAGGGCATTTCTCCACTTTCTTCAGTTGTGTTGAGGGGTCTCCATGTTGCGGTGGCAGGATCAGAGCCACCTTCTTGCTGCACGAGAGGGCATTTCTCCACTTTCTTCAGTTGTGTTGAGGGGTCTCCATGTTGCGGTGGCAGGATCAGAGCCACCTTCTTGCTGCACGAGAGGGCATTTCTCCACTTTCTTCAGTTGTGTTGAGGGGTCTCCATGTTGCGGTGGCAGGATCAGAGCCACCTTCTTGCTGCACGAGAGGGCATTTCTCCACTTTCTTCAGTTGTGTTGAGGGGTCTCCATGTTGCGGTGGCAGGATCAGAGCCACCTTCTTCCTGTACGAGAGGGCATTTCTCCACTTTCTTCAGTTGTGTTGAGGGGTCTCCATGTTGCGGTGGCCGGATCAGAGTCACCTTCTTGCTGTACGAGAGGGCATTTCTCCACTTTCTTCAGTTGTGTTGAGGGGTCTCCATGTTGCGGTGGCAGGATCAGAGCCACCTTCTTGCTGCACGAGAGGGCATTTCTCCACTTTCTTCAGTTGTGTTGAGGGGTCTCCATGTTGCGGTGGCAGGATCAGAGCCACCTTCTTGCTGCACGAGAGGGCATTTCTCCACTTTCTTCAGTTGTGTTGAGGGGTCTCCATGTTGCGGTGGCAGGATCAGAGCCACCTTCTTGCTGCACGAGAGGGCATTTCTCCACTTTCTTCAGTTGTGTTGAGGGGTCTCCATGTTGCGGTGGCCGGATCAGAGCCACCTTCTTCCTGTACAAGAGGGCATTTCTCCACTTTCTTCAGTTGTCTATGTGTTTCTTTCTGATTCCAGGTCCTGGAAGTTGTACGCTCCAACTACGACACTCTGACTCTGAAGCTGCAGGATGGCCTGGACCAGTACGAGAGATATTCCGAACAACACAAGGAGGCCACCTTCTTCAAGGAGCTGGTGAGAAGGAAACAGTCTATTTCTGTTTTTAATTACCCTCATGTTGTTCATTATTATCACACACTGATCTGCCACAACATTAAAGGGCAACTGAAGTGAGAGGGATGTGGTGGCTGCCATATTTATCTCCTTTTAAACAATACCAGTTGCCCGACTGGGCAACCAAGCCTCGCATGCTAATAAGTTTGTACATAGTGCATAAGCAAACTGCGCCTGCCCTGGTGAATCTGATTCGTTGAGTATTCGCTACCACAAGTCCATTAAAGATCTGTTGAAAAAGATGTGACAGCGCTCCTCTTCTTAATAGCTAAATATCTGTAATGAACAAATTCCACATAGTGCATTACCAACAGTACAGCTGTTTTGCATGCAAAAAACACCCAGTGAACTTCCGTGCTCTGTGTTTCACTCCTTGTGACATCCACTCCCTATAATGCAGCCGCTCACCGGATAAAAGCCACCTCAAACTCCAGGTGGATCTAGCGCTTTGCCACACGGCAACAGAATCCGCAGCTCCGGTCTGTCACTTGTATAAAACTGCAGTTTATTCCATACAGAACATGTAAAAACAGATAATAGCACATAGCATAATACTGTTTATATGCACTCCCCGGCCTGCGCACTTCAATACACTCACTTAGTTTGACAGGTTAAAGCGCATATCGGGCTCCTTAGCCCAGCAATATCTCTCTCTCACCGCGGTGTCGGCGTCCCGTACTCCCGCTTTCCGAGGTATGCCGGCGCTCAGTCTCCGTGCATGAGATCCCGCTGCTCTGTGACGTCAGTCGCACCTGGCTCCGCCCTACGCGTTTCGTCCAATCGGACTCATCAGGGGCTGACGTCACAGGCACGCCGACGTCTTTTATAGCAGCGAGCTCCTTCCTGGTCGCATCCCGCTACGTAATTTTCGGCCGCCTGGAGCGCATAATGCGGAAATTATTGGTATATGCTCTCGATCCCATAAATCCACAGTGGAGCCATCTAGTGGAGAAAACTCTAACGGCCCCATTTGATCTATCTGCATATTGAACCTTGATGAGGCAATGCATTCAATTGTCTACCATGGAGCCCTCTGATAGACGGGCCTCGAACAGCCACATACATTTACACCTTTACATCACTACTACTGTATAGGACTTAAGATTATAAAATTATAAATATTAATAAAACTACACAGACAGATTCCATATACATCTCTGCTCAAGTTGTGTGCACGCTTCCTATATTTCATTCACCTACTTTGTATGGGGTGTTGGTAATATATTTTACATATAGTCACAATCTAGCATTAACTTGACCTAGAATTCATACTGGTGAATGAGGGTTATTTATCTACTGTGCCCAGCCAGGGGGCCCAGTGCATTTCCTACATGGGCTCTACCTTTTACCATTATGCACCAATAATTTCCTTTTAAACCGATATTCCTGGGCTATACTGATGTTGCCCTATGTATACTATAGGGTTTAGTGCTTAACATATTGCTGATACACAAAATATCACATGCCTAACCCCTGTTTACATGAGATGACCCTAGGTCCATCTCCTACAGGGGGAGAGATTCTGCATACCCCCATTAGAATCCCTGTCCCCTAGGGCCTCAATACCCACCCCTGATCTAGTATGTCTGCTTTTGTCCAGGTTTAGTGTAATCCCTGGGTTACAGAATCCTCTGGCATGTCTTTTCCAAATTCTACTGTGGCTATATATCATTGGTGATGAAGCAGTTGAGGTCAAACTCCACATTTAGTCCCCTTGGGACTGAGCTTTTCAAATTAAAGATCCATCTACCCTCAGCCTGGGAGATGTCCCTAACCAGACTCGAACCCCTCCACCTCTTTATATGTGCCTCCACCCCCATAAATCTGAGACCAGATGGATCTCTGTTATGCTGTAGCCTAAAATGATTGGACACACTATGAGTGGTCAGTCCCTTGAGTATGTTTGCTACATGTTCCCCTATGCGTTTATGCAATTTATGCGTGGTTCTCCCCACATATTCTAAATTACATGGACACCATAATACATATATGACGCCTTTTGTATGGCAGGTGATGCATTGCTTTATCTGGTGGAGGTGACCAGTATTCCTGGCCCTAAAGTCTTCCCCTCTTATGGCTTGTGCCTCTTTACATCCCCTGCAGCCCCGACATGGAAAAAAGCCCTTCTGCCCCAACAGATCCGTCATAGTGGTATTCGGGGGATTTTGAAAGCTGGGAACCAGTTTGGATCTCAGATTTGGTGCTTTACTATAGACAAATCCTGGTCTTTCTGGTAATACCTTACCTAGTGTCCCATCCAATTTAAGGATATTCCAATGTTTCTTAATGATGGATTCAACCTCCTTGTGTTGACAGTTGTACAATATGTCAAGTTCTCGATTTCTCCTTGTTTTTAACTCTGGGTCTCCTAATAGAATAGATCTCTCATAATGGGCAATCTCTTCCACCAAAGAGTCTAATTCCTTCTGTTTGTATCCCTTATCCACAAATCTATGGACCAGAACTTGACTTTGTGTCCTATAATCTTGTTCCTTCGTACAATTTCGTCGCATCCTCATTATTTGCCCTTTAGGGATGTTGTCCATCCATCTCTTGTGATGGCAACTATCCCTAGGAATATAGCCATTTTTGTCCGTGGCTTTAAAAAACGTTTTGGTAACTAATTTGTCCCCCTCCTTTCCAATCACCAAATCTAAAAATTCCACCTCCTTAGAGGCTTGTTTAAACGTAATTTTAATCGGTTCCCAATGACTGTTGGCTGCCCGACAGAATCTTTCCAAATCATCCCCTGTCCCCCTCCATATAAAAAAGAGATCATCTATAAATCTGTTCCAGGTCAAGATATTTTCAGCCCCATCTAACCCCAGGACCTCTTGTTCCCATTTATCCATAAAAATATTCGCCAGTGACGGGGCAAATTTGGCTCCCATGGCACATCCTGTGAGCTGTAAATAATATTTCTGGTTGTACCAAAAATAATTATGAGTCAATGCATACTCAAGGAGTTCCATTAGGAACATAATTTGTTTATTTTTGAGAGAATCGCCCCCCCGAAGGGCTTCTTCTACTGCCATCATCCCCTCCCGATGTGGAATCACAGTATACAGGGATGTCACATCCCCAGTGACTAATATATCGGCCTCCTGTATCCGTATATCCCGGAGTTTTTGTAATACATGCTTCGTATCTTTTAGGAGGTATGGTAGTCCCCTCACCACATCCTGAAGGAAGTAATCCACATATTCACCCACTCTTTGTGTGAGGGAACCTACCCCACTAACAACGGGCCTCCCTGGGGGGTTGATTTGGTCCTTATGTATCTTGGGGTTATAGTAGATAACCGGCAGCCTTGGGTGTGAGGGCAGGAGGTATTTAAATTCATTGGTGGAAATAATGGTCTCTTTCTCTCCCTGTAGCAAGATCTCTTTCAAACATCTCTTATACTCCACTGTTGGATTTTTCTGGAGTTTTCTGTAGGTTTGATGATCTGCAAGTAATCTCTTCATTTCTGTTTTATACTGTTGCCCATTTAACACCACCAGCCCACCCCCTTTGTCCGCCGGTTTCAATATTAGATCTTTATTTTCAATCAGTTGCTTGACCTCCTGATCTATGATTTTGCTATTTTTTTGTTTCCTAACCTCAAGTTCCTCTAGGTCCTGAAGAACTGCCCTTTTAAAAGTTTCCACCGTATTTTTTTTAGAAAGATCCTGGGGGTTAAAAAGTGACCTATTTTTAAGGTTGGTATGGATGTATTCCTGTGGCATGGGATTGGCCCTAGTTGTTGTGCCCCCTTTGTTTAGGAAATATTTCTTCTGGTTCAATTTCCTTATGTATTTATTAACTCCTAAATATGTTCCAAATTTGTTGAGGCCTCTTGGGGGAGCATAATTTAATCCCTTGTCAAGTAGTCTCAATTGGGGTTTAGTCAGTGGAATCCCACTGATATTGAATATTCCTGCCCCTACCTCAACCTTTTTCTGGCGCTCTCTTCTGCCTCCTCTAACTCCTCTCCTGTTCTTTTTTGGCCTCCCTCCCATTCTTCTTCCTGATATTCCAAATGGTGATTCCACCTGTTTCTCTGGTCCAACCCTAAAAAACGGTCATCATAGCTTTGATCATCATGGTTTTCATAATTGGCTAGCTGTTGAAATCTATTGGACAGCGGTACCTGATTATATTCATACCTCCTCTCTTCCCTGGGATTAGTTGCATTTCTTTGCCTTAAGTTGTAATGCTGCTCCCCATATCTGGGAGGGGTCTGGAACCTTTTATTTAGTTTTTTCGGACTTCTTTTGGGTTGATATCGAGGTGCTGGTGGTGCCCCTCCCCATGCTCCCCTTGGGGCGCCCTCCCCATTTCTAAGGTTGGGTTCCTGATACTGTTGGCCTCTAATTGGGGGATTGGGCTCCCTAAAATCCTCCCCCATAGGGCCACTTGCAGCTACATTAATGGGGGCAGATCTTAGTTCACTACGTTTCTCCTGTACTTGCTGTACCTGCTGTGGTTCAGGGTTTTTTGATTCAGATGTCCTTATACTTTTTTCCACCTGCCATTTATACGCCTTTTGTTGTTTATATTCCCCCCAGTCATTGATAAATCTCCTCTGTCTTATCTCTATGATTTCTCTTTCATTCCTAGCAAGTTTTTTTGTTAGTTCTTCCATAGATTTCTTATATAATTCTGCCTCTTTATGTGGTTCCATTGCCACTTTTAACTGGTCAATTTCCCCCTCTATGCGGTCCAATCTGGTCCGCTTCCTTTTAGCTAGGATCTTTAATAAATTAATACCACTCTCATTTAAAAATTCACCCATTTCTTTGTCATTGTCATCATTGTTTTCTCCGTCGTTAATCACAATGTCCCATCTATATCTCTTGGGTACTAAGTCCTCCTCTATATACCTTCCCAGACTGGCATGATCCCACCATGCTATTTGCTCTTTCAGCATCAAGTTATGCAGCCGTTTAAAATTACCCTCCAGAGTTTCCCCTCTGGGATTAGTGGGTTCTTTGGAAAAAATCCCCACCAGATTAATGTCTTCCCGATTTCTTAAAGCGAAGGCATCCATTTTCTTTTTCTGATAAAAATTCGGTGTGTAAAATCAACTAAATCTAAAAAAGAAAAATGTTGCCGGTTATCTACTATAACCCCAAGATACATAAGGACCAAATCAACCCCCCAGGGAGGCCCGTTGTTAGTGGGGTAGGTTCCCTCACACAAAGAGTGGGTGAATATGTGGATTACTTCCTTCAGGATGTGGTGAGGGGACTACCATACCTCCTAAAAGATACGAAGCATGTATTACAAAAACTCCGGGATATACGGATACAGGAGGCCGATATATTAGTCACTGGGGATGTGACATCCCTGTATACTGTGATTCCACATCGGGAGGGGATGATGGCAGTAGAAGAAGCCCTTCGGGGGGGCGATTCTCTCAAAAATAAACAAATTATGTTCCTAATGGAACTCCTTGAGTATGCATTGACTCGTAATTATTTTTGGTACGAACAGGAATATTATTTACAGCTCACAGGATGTGCCATGGGAGCCAAATTCGCCCCGTCACTGGCGAATATTTTTATGGATAAATGGGAACAAGAGGTCCTGGGGTTGGATGGGGCTGAAAATATCTTGACCTGGAACAGATTTATAGATGATCTCTTTTTTATATGGAGGGGGACAGGGGATGATTTGGAAAGATTCTGTCGGGCAGCCAACAGTCATTGGGAACCGATTAAAATTACGTTTAAACAAGCCTCTAAGGAGGTGGAATTTTTAGATTTGGTGATTGGAAAGGAGGGGGACAAATTAGTTACCAAAACGTTTTTTAAAGCCACGGACAAAAATGGCTATATTCCTAGGGATAGTTGCCATCACAAGAGATGGATGGACAACATCCCTAAAGGGCAAATAATGAGGATGCGACGAAATTGTACGAAGGAACAAGATTATAGGACACAAAGTCAAGTTCTGGTCCATAGATTTGTGGATAAGGGATACAAACAGAAGGAATTAGACTCTTTGGTGGAAGAGATTGCCCATTATGAGAGATCTATTCTATTAGGAGACCCAGAGTTAAAAACAAGGAGAAATCGAGAACTTGACATATTGTACAACTGTCAACACAAGGAGGTGGTTGAATCCATCATTAAGAAACATTGGAATATCCTTAAATTGGATGGGACACTAGGTAAGGTATTACCAGAAAGACCAGGATTTGTCTATAGTAAAGCACCAAATCTGAGATCCAAACTGGTTCCCAGCTTTCAAAATCCCCCGAATACCACTATGACGGATCTGTTGGGGCAGAAGGGCTTTTTTCCATGTCGGGGCTGCAGGGGATGTAAAGAGGCACAAGCCATAAGAGGGGAAGACTTTAGGGCCAGGAATACTGGTCACCTCCACCAGATAAAGCAATGCATCACCTGCCATACAAAAGGCGTCATATATGTATTATGGTGTCCATGTAATTTAGAATATGTGGGGAGAACCACGCATAAATTGCATAAACGCATAGGGGAACATGTAGCAAACATACTCAAGGGACTGACCACTCATAGTGTGTCCAATCATTTTAGGCTACAGCATAACAGAGATCCATCTGGTCTCAGATTTATGGGGGTGGAGGCACATATAAAGAGGTGGAGGGGTTCGAGTCTGGTTAGGGACATCTCCCAGGCTGAGGGTAGATGGATCTTTAATTTGAAAAGCTCAGTCCCAAGGGGACTAAATGTGGAGTTTGACCTCAACTGCTTCATCACCAATGATATATAGCCACAGTAGAATTTGGAAAAGACATGCCAGAGGATTCTGTAACCCAGGGATTACACTAAACCTGGACAAAAGCAGACATACTAGATCAGGGGTGGGTATTGAGGCCCTAGGGGACAGGGATTCTAATGGGGGTATGCAGAATCTCTCCCCCTGTAGGAGATGGACCTAGGGTCATCTCATGTAAACAGGGGTTAGGCATGTGATATTTTGTGTATCAGCAATATGTTAAGCACTAAACCCTATAGTATACATAGGGCAACATCAGTATAGCCCAGGAATATCGGTTTAAAAGGAAATTATTGGTGCATAATGGTAAAAGGTAGAGCCCATGTAGGAAATGCACTGGGCCCCCTGGCTGGGCACAGTAGATAAATAACCCTCATTCACCAGTATGAATTCTAGGTCAAGTTAATGCTAGATTGTGACTATATGTAAAATATATTACCAACACCCCATACAAAGTAGGTGAATGAAATATAGGAAGCGTGCACACAACTTGAGCAGAGATGTATATGGAATCTGTCTGTGTAGTTTTATTAATATTTATAATTTTATAATCTTAAGTCCTATACAGTAGTAGTGATGTAAAGGTGTAAATGTATGTGGCTGTTCGAGGCCCGTCTATCAGAGGGCTCCATGGTAGACAATTGAATGCATTGCCTCATCAAGGTTCAATATGCAGATAGATCAAATGGGGCCGTTAGAGTTTTCTCCACTAGATGGCTCCACTGTGGATTTATGGGATCGAGAGCATATACCAATAATTTCCGCATTATGCGCTCCAGGCGGCCGAAAATTACGTAGCGGGATGCGACCAGGAAGGAGCTCGCTGCTATAAAAGACGTCGGCGTGCCTGTGACGTCAGCCCCTGATGAGTCCGATTGGACGAAACGCGTAGGGCGGAGCCAGGTGCGACTGACGTCACAGAGCAGCGGGATCTCATGCACGGAGACTGAGCGCCGGCATACCTCGGAAAGCGGGAGTACGGGACGCCGACACCGCGGTGAGAGAGAGATATTGCTGGGCTAAGGAGCCCGATATGCGCTTTAACCTGTCAAACTAAGTGAGTGTATTGAAGTGCGCAGGCCGGGGAGTGCATATAAACAGTATTATGCTATGTGCTATTATCTGTTTTTACATGTTCTGTATGGAATAAACTGCAGTTTTATACAAGTGACAGACCGGAGCTGTGGATTCTGTTGCCGTGTGGCAAAGCGCTAGATCCACCTGGAGTTTGAGGTGGCTTTTATCCGGTGAGCGGCTGCATTATAGGGAGTGGATGTCACAAGGAGTGAAACACAGAGCACGGAAGTTCACTGGGTGTTTTTTGCATGCAAAACAGCTGTACTGTTAATAAGTTTGTACGCCTAAACCAGGGGTCAGGAACCTTTTTGGCTGAGAGCCATAAATTCCACATATTTTAAAATGTAATTCCGTGAGAGCCCTACAATATGTTTCAAACTGGGACAGTAGAGCTCACGTCCCTGTTGCCATGGTGATGTGTATACAGTTGATCCGCTGGGCAGTGGAAGTGTCAGACACGTTTCCAGCTTCTCTTGGGTTTCAGCAACATTGGCATTTTCCCTGAGAACCAGACAGGAGAAATACCGACTAACAGCTTGTACAATTAGCTGACTTGGGGGTTGATTCACTTTGTCGGACGAGATCCCAGCACTTTGGCCCAATAGGCTACATGTCAAGAGAGAAAGGCAGACTATTGGCCCAATCAGAGTGCAGGGATCTCTTCCTACAAAGTCTCTGGACCTGACAGGGTCCGGAGTGGGACAACGGGACCAGCCGTTGTTAGTTTTGGGGGGAGCGTAAGTAAGTTAGTAGTGCTACAGCAGTAGTGTGCCTACTTTGAAGATGTGACTTGCACTGCCACACTAAGCTGCATTGCTTGAGCAGTGTAGCTTAGTGAATCAACCCCTAACTGTGAGCCAGACGTAGCCATCAAAAGAGCCACATCTGGCTCTCGAGCCATAGGTTCCCTACCCCTGGTCTAAACCAAGCCTCGCATGCTAATAAGTCTTAGTGCCGGTTGCCCAAACATTTCAGAAACACGTTGAATCCACCTGCGTTCCCTGACTGCAGTTAGAGCTCACTTTGTTTATTGGGCCTTGGGACAGATAATAAAGCCAGTCATTATTTGTTCTTGTGTCAGTTGGCCCGGAGTTATACTTTATTACTGACTCTTCTTTCATCATCAGGTCCGATCGATCAGCATCAACGTGAGGAAGAACCTGGCCTTCAACACGCTGAGCCAAGAGACATTACTGAAAGAGTTTTCCACCATTTCCTGAGGCCTCATCGCCCAACATCTGATGAGAGGAGCCGGCAGAGCCCCGGGCCAGCCTGCTGTGTGCCGCCGCCAGGCCATTTTATGTGTGTGTCACCAACTTTCCAATGTCAACTGCCAGTCTGGAGCACTCAAGCAAGGACAGCACAAGGACCCCGTTTTGTCGGCCACATTGCCATTTCCCTAACAAAAGAAATTCAGCTGAGTAAGACAAAACTGGAGCAGAAATACATTAATACCGAACAAAAAACTGGAACAAAAATGCCAACCAATCGGAATCCTCCTCACACTGCCGGTCTTGAGTGAGACACATGGCCACCGGGACCAGGAGGCTGCACTGCTCTGGTTTGTCTGACGATGCCTCAAAAACAAATAAAGTTCATGCATTCAGTTCCTGTTCTTTTCCTCTCCCCTTCAAGCCGGAGCGGAAGCTTCGGCCCGGCCGCAGACCTGCCGATACTCACAAGCAGATGGCAGGAGGGCCGCTGATCGTGTGGAGGATCCTCCTAGTCTGTGGCCTCCTCTGTGCCATGTCTGTACCTGCAGCACCGGTGTCATGAGCTCAGAGGCTTCCTGGAGTGACGTCTTCAGGTTTGGGGCACCCCAGTTATATTTAGAAAGCACTGTGGGGGATTTTTGCTGATTTTTGTGTCTTTTTGCAGATAATAAATGCGTTCTTTTCTGTGGAGGTTTATCGGACTCCGCCCTCTTGTTCTGCTGTTGTATGTATTGCGTGAGAGAAGTTGTGGCAAATGTATTTATTTCATGCAAAGCCGATTTACTGAAGCCAGTGCAGGAAGGTGGCACAGATCGCACGATCGAGGATTCCGATTGGTTGCTCTCATCGGCTGCTCCAGTTTCGATTCAGTTTCTCTGTCGCTGGTAGATCTGCCCCTCGGGGTGTCATAGCATGAAGAGGTCTGTGGTCACCAGATCACCGAGAAACCACAGAGGAGACCCCTCCAGGCCCCCCCCCCTCCATAGTGTACCTGACATATAAACACAGCCATACTATCCATGGTCAGACTGCTGTACCGTATCTCACCAGCAAGTGGCAGCACTGATCTATCATTATAGAAAATCTGAACTCTACAGATGGCATTCCTCTTTCTCTATCAGAGTGGATCCCCAAACCACCCGGTTTTCAATTCTCTTTTTAAATCCTTAATTATAAATAAAAAGTGACTGACATAGTTTGGGGTTGATGGGGTATTCGAGAGGAGTCTGACACAGGAGGGGGTTGTTCTTGTGTTTTTTGTTTTTTTGAGGTGTCACCTCCGCAGTGAGGTGTCCATTTCTCTTCCTGACCTTTGTGTTGACCTGAAGTGACCCTACATGTAATGCAATGATGATAAAAGTGATCATTCTGAGTTGATGCAGATTTTAATATAATTTATGCAAATGTATGCAGCATGGAGACAGACCCGTCAAATGAAGCAGCTAGTTGATTCGACACTTTCCAATCTGCATACATTTGCATAAATCGGCAACAACAGTGTAGAAGTATTCGCACGTCCTCGACCATAAGTCCCCAGGATATGCGCTACTGTTGCCAGGCGTGTCAGGTGATCCCTACTAGCCCCTCCCTATTGGTCCCTCATTGTCTGTTGTGAGATGCTGTGCTTGCGGTGACATTGGCACAGAGCTCGTCACATCTTTATACACAGGATAGCATACTAGCAACTCACATCTTTCTATCTCCATAATGTCTGCTGGGCGTGGCTGAGCTGAGGGAGGAGCTAAGGCGACCGCCTGGAGCCAAGCTCCTCCCTCTGCAGCGAATAACGCCAGGTCTTCCCAGTTGTGCAATCCGGTGTGAAATGTTTACAAATTATTGTTGTGTCTTTTAGACTTTTGCTTCCCTACCTTTCTCTTTCCTTTTGTAGCGTTTGAGTGATAATACTGCAGTTCTTACTGCTCCGGGAAGCATTGTTGTTTTTTTACCAGACAATAACTACTGTACCTTATTGATAAGCATTGTTTATAGAGGGAGCTGGGGACAAGACAGAAATAAAACCACCATGATTCAACTTATTCCTTAACACAGGTGTGTCTTTCTTTCTGCCTATTACCACGTTTATCTGACTGTCCTCAGAGGAGCTCACACTCTAATCCTACCATAGTCATAGTGTAATGTCCTACCATATTATTATTATGTATTTATATAGCACTGACATCTTCTGCAGCACATTACAGAGTACATAGTCATGTCACTGACTGTCCTCAGAGGAGCTCACACTCTAATCCTACCATAGCCATAGTCTAATGTCCTCCCATATTATTATGTATTTATATAGCACTGACCTCTCCTGCAGCACATTACAGAGTACATAGTCATGTCACTGACTGACCTCAGAGGAGCTCACACTCTAATCCTACCATAGTCATAGTCTAATGTCCTCCCATATTATTATGTATTTATATAGCTCTGACATCTCCTGCAACACATTACAGAGTACATAGTCATGTCACTGACTGACCTCAGAGGAGCTCACACTCTAATCCTACCATAGTCATAGTCTAATGTCCTACAATATTATTATTATGTATTTATATAGCACTGACATCTCCTGCAGCACATTACAGAGTACATAGTCATATCACTGCCTGTCCTCAGAGGAGCTCACACTCTAATCCTACCATAGTCATAGTGTAATGTCCTACCATATTATTATTATGTATTTATATAGCACTGACATCTTCTGCAGCACATTACAGAGTATATAGTCATGTCACTGACTGACCTCAGAGGAGCTCACACTCTAATCCTACCATAGTCATAGTCTAATGTCCTACCATATTATTATTATGTATTTATACAGCACTGACACCTTCTGAAGCACATTACAGAGTACATAGTCATGTCACTGACTGTCCTCAGAGGAGCTCACACTCTAATCCTACCATAGTCATAGTCTAATGTCCTCCCATATTATTATGTATTTATATAGCACTGACATCTCCTGCAACACATTACAGAGTACATAGTCATGTCACTGACTGTCCTCAGAGGAGCTCACACTCTAATCCTACCATAGTCATAGTCTAATGTCCTACCATATTATTATTATGTATTTATACAGCACTGGAATCTTCTGTACATAGTCATGTCACTGACTGTCCTCAGAGGAGCTCACACTCTAATCCTACCATAGTCATAGTCTAATGTCCTACCCTATTATTATTATTGTGTATTTTATATAGCACTGACATCTTCTGCAGCACTGTACAGAGCACATAGTCATGTCACTGACTGTCCTCAGAGGAGCTCACAATCTATTCCTACCATAGTCATAGTGTAATGTCCTACCATATTATTATTATTATGTACTTATATAGCACTGACATCTTCTGCAGCACATTACAGAGTACATAGTCATGTCACTGACTGTCCTCAGAGGAGCCCACACTCTAATCCTACCATAGTCATAGTGTAATGTCCTACCATATTATTATTATGTATTTATATAACACTGACATCTCCTGCAGCACATTACAGAGTACATAGTCATGTCACTGACTGTCCTCAGAGGAGCTCACAATCTAATCCTACCATATTATTATTATGTATTTATATAGCACTGACATCTTCTGCAGCACATTACAGAGTACATAGTCATGTCACTGACTGTCCTCAGAGGAGCTCACACTCTAATCCTACCATAGTCATAGTGTAATGTCCTACCATATTATTATGTATTTATATAGCACTGACATCTTCTGCAGCACATTACAGAGTACATAGTCATGTCACTGACTGTCCTCAGAGGAGCTCACAATCTAATCCTACCATATTATTATTATTATGTATTTATATAGCACTGACATCTTCTGCAGCACATTACAGAGTACATAGTCATGTCACTGACTGTCCTCAGAGGAGCTCACACTCGAATCCAACCACCGTCATAGTATAACGTCCTACCATATTATTATTATGTATTTATATAGCACTGACATCTTCTGCAGCACATTACAGAGTACATAGTCATGTCACTGACTGTCCTCAGAGGAGCTCACACTCTAATCCTACTATAGTCATAGTCTAATGTCCTACCATATTATTATTATGTATTTATATAGCACTGACATCTTCTGCAGCACATTGCAGAGTACATAGTCATGTCACTGACTGTCATCAGAGGAGCTCACACTCTAATCCTACCATAGTCATAGTCTAATGTCCTCCCATATTATTATTATGTATTTATATAGCAGTGACATCTTCTGCAGCACAGTACAGAGTGCATAGTCATGTCACTGACTGTCCTCAGAGGAGCTCACACTCTAATCTTGCCATAGTCTAATCTCCTACCATATTATTATTATGTATTTATATAGCACTGACATCTTCTACAGCACATTACAGAGTACATAGTCATGTCACTGACTGACCTCAGAGGAGCTCACACTCTAATCCTGCCATAGTCTAATCTCCTACCATATTATTATTATGTATTTATATAGCACTGACATCTTCTGCAGCACATTACAGAGTACATAGTCATGTCACTGAGTGTCCTCAGAAGAGCTCACAATCTAATCCTACTATAGTCATAATCTAATGCCCTACCATATTATTATTATGTATTTATATAGCACTGACATCTTCTACAGCACATTACAGAGTACATAGTCATGTCACTGACTGACCTCAGAGGAGCTCACACTCTAATCCTGCCATAGTCTAATCTCCTACCATATTATTATTATGTATTTATATAGCACTGACATCTTCTGCAGCACATTACAGAGTACATAGTCATGTCACTGACTGTCCTCAGAGGAGCTCACACTCTAATCCTACCATAGTCATAGTCTAATGTCCTACCATATTATTATGTATTTATATAGCACTGACATCTCCTGCAGCACATTACAGAGTACATAGCCAT
This sequence comes from Hyperolius riggenbachi, assembly GCF_040937935.1. Taxonomy (NCBI): domain Eukaryota; kingdom Metazoa; phylum Chordata; class Amphibia; order Anura; family Hyperoliidae; genus Hyperolius; species Hyperolius riggenbachi. The sequence continues at coordinate 896,865 of NC_090655.1, read as the reverse complement.
GTCACTGACTGTCCTCAGAGGAGCTCACACTCTAATCCTGCCATAGTCATAGTATAATGTCCTACCATATTATTATTATGTATTTATATAGCAGTGACATCTTCTACAGCAGTGTTTCTCAACATTTCATGGGTATGTACCCCTTTTGAAGGCCTGTGCTGGCCAAGTACCCTCTGATATGGTAAGAACTATCTCAAGTACCCCTTGATACAGATACACTGAATAGTAGAACTTGATAATTGTTTCTAAACCGTTTCCAAGCATTTGCTATTGTTTTTAATTAGCTGAAATACTAGTTTGGCTGTTGTTTAAATAGGATTTGTTGTTTTCTGAAACCATACATTTATTAAACTTAATTAAATACATCAAGCCCAAGTACCCCCTGGACCCATCAGAAGTACCCCCTGCAGTGGCGCACGGAGGGGGTTGTTCTGAGTGTCTAGAACACCCCCCTGCACCGGGACCGGAAGTGGGGCTGCCGCATGGCCCGGCCGGCTGGGGAGAGAAGACAGAATAAAATGATGGAGGCGCCAGCCGCGCTAATAAGGGATGCGGGAACCGGCTTTATTCCTCGCTCCCTCCCTCCCTCCCTCTGAATGCCCCTCGCCTGCGGTGAATGTGTGCCGGCTCCCCCATGAGTGTGTGCGCAGCGGAGTGGTAGGTCCTCTTACCGCAGACCAGGCGCACCAGCAACTGGAGTCTCATGCTTCCTGTTTACCATGACGTCACAGGAAGCATGAGACTCCAGTTGCTGGTGCGCCTGATCTGCGGTAAGAGGACCTACCGCTCCGCTGCGCACACACTCATGGGGGAGCCGGCACACATTCACCGCAGGCGAGGGGCATTCACAGGGAGAGAGGGAGGGAGCGAGGAATAAAGCCGGTTCCCGCATCCCTTATTAGTGCGGCTGGCGCCTCCATCATTTTATTCTGTCTTTTCTCCCCCGGGCAATCTTCTCCCCACACGGGGTGGGCACCTTCCTTCACCTATCTTATACTGGGGGGCATATACCTATCTAATCTATCCTGGGGGGCATATACCTATCTAACCTATACTGGGGGGCATATACCTATCTAATCTATACTGGGGGGCATATACCTATCTAACCTATACTGGGGGGCATATACCTATCTAATCTATACTGGGGGGCATATACCTATCTAACCTATACTGGGGGGCATATACCTATCTAATCTATACTGGGGGGCATATACCTATCTAACCTATACTGGGGGGCATATACCTATCTAACCTATACTGGGGGGCATATACCTATCTAACCTATACTGGGGGGCATATACCTATCTAGCCTATACTGGGGGGGCATATACCTATCTAATCTATACTGGGGGGCATATACCTATCTAATCTATACTGGGGGGCATATACCTATCTAACCTATACTGGGGGGCATATACCTATCTAATCTATACTGGGGGGCATATACCTATCTAACCTATACTGGGGGGCATATACCTATCTAACCTATACTGGGGGACATATACCTATCTAACCTATACTGGGGGGCATATACCTATCTAACCTATACTGGGGGGCATATACCTATCTAATCTATACTGGGGGGCATATACCTATCTAACCTATACTGGGGGGCATATACCTATCTAACCTATACTGGGGGACATATACCTATCTAATCTATACTGGGGGGCATATACCTATCTAACCTATACTGGGGGGCATATCCCTATCTAACCTATACTGGGGGGCATATACCTATCTAACCTATACTGGGGGGCATATACCTATCTAATCTATACTGGGGGGCATATACCTATCTAACCTATACTGGGGGCAACTATATGGGCTACCTATACTGGGGGGGACCTATAGCTGGCTACCTATACTGCGGGCACCTATACCTGTCTCCACGTTGGGGGCGCATTTTACGCCCTCACCCTGGGTGCAATTTAGCCTAGAAACTGCTAGTATTTGGCTCCACCCACACCATATTTTGGCCACGCCCACACGCCACTTTCAGGAACCCCCCCCCCCCTTGGAAATCCTGGATTTGCCCCTGCCCTCGGGTACGCGTACCGCATGTTGAGAACCTAGGTTCTACAGCACAGTACAGAGTACATAGTCATGTCACTGACTGTCCTCAGAGGAGCTCACACTCTATTCCTACCATAGTCATAGTGTAATGCCCTACCATATTATTATTATGTATTTATATAGCAGTGACCTCTTCTGCAGCACATTACAGAGTACATAGTCATGTCACTGACTGTCCTCAGAGGAGCTCACACTCTATTCCTACCATAGTCATAGTCTAATGTCTTACCATATTATTATTATGTATTTATATAGCACTGACATCTTCTGCAGCACATTACAGAGTACATAGTCATGTCACTGACTGTCCTCAGAGGAGCTCACAGTCTAATCCTATCATAGTCATAGTCTAATGTCCTACCATATTATTATTATTATGTATTTATATAGCACTGACAGCTTCTGCAGCACTGTACAGAGTACATAGTCATGTCATTCACTGACCTCAGTGGGGCTTGCAGCTCATAGTGTATGTATATTTTTTATCTTTAGATTGTGTTGTAACAATTGATGGTGTCTCCTGGGAAGGCTGTGCTGTATGTAGAATTACTACAATGACATGGAGACATTACTCAGCCAGTCAGATCACTCCTGGGATTTGCAGCGCTGGAATACTCAGTTAGTGGAACATGGCCGGGTGGCATCAGACGGAGGAACGGTTTCCACGGTCACAGTCGGAGTGAGGTGGGATTGTTGGCTCCTGTAAGCACAGTTCTCCACAAGCTCTGCTCTGTTCGGTGTTATTCTCGGGTTAGTCAGACGTGAGCTGTAGAATATCTGGTCTTGCACAGCGACGTGGGGTTGATCGCGGTTGACGTGGCGGAGGTCACCGAGAGGTAATTGGAATAGAGGTGTGATCTGAACATTTCCTCCATCGCTGCTCTGCTAGCAAACAATAATGATTTTCTGTCTCTGAGGTCCTGATCACATCTGGTGCACCAAACCATTCCCTCTACTGTGTCCTCTATACCAGGTCTGCAATGTCGTCATTCATTATTCTACAAGGAAGAGAACAGTGGTCAGAGGGCCCCCGGAGTCCAAGCAAGTTCCTTCCTTCAAGAAAGTTCAAGGCTAACATAGGGCCTGTGGGGAGACCATCTAATACCTCCCCTGTCCACCTCCTCCGGCATCTTCAGCACACACGTCCTCTGAGATGGTTGCCACCATGAACCTTCTGATATTGACACTGGCAACCAGAAGCCGGTCACCTTGAGGACAGAGGGGACAATCCCTGACAAGTAAAGAAGAAAAGAACTGAAGGACGACATGACCCAACCTAGTAGGATTTATTACTGATTTCCTCGTGTCTAGAGAAGCAAGGAGAAAAAGAATACCAGTGCTCCAAAAACATCAATATGTGAAACGCAGCCTTAAAATAAGTCCCTGCTCCTTCCGAAAGAGCAATTCCAGACAAATATAAGAATAAAGCACCTCGGCACTGCTCCTCCCACACCGCAGTGTTTCTGGGTACACAATGTGCTCCGACACCAAAGGCAAACGTCAACCTCAAATCCAAAAAAGCGTTATTGGCAGGACCAAATACATCCAGCATTGCCAAAGCAAAACAGGGGTATGGGACTGGGTGGTTGTGGGACTAAGAGGAGGGTGTAGGGGGCATACAGTCCAAAAAGGTGTGCAGGACATTGGGCTGGGATATATGGTCCATAGGGGTGAGGATATAGGCTGAAGCTTTATGGTGGTGTTGGGGCAGTTTAAGAGCGCCCTCTGCTGGATAGTCAGCCATAGTGGGAATCTGCCTAGCTCTATCTGGCTGGCTCAACAAGCTTGTGATGGAGTTGGAGAAGATATCTGCAGATCTCTAGATGGAAGACTTCTGCTGAGCTGGAGTCCTATTTTGATTGGTCAGGATAGGTGACCAAGCCTCATACCTCACTGCCATAGATTCTACCAAGATCAGTAGTGGCCCAGATGATAAGGTCATAAACGTTTAATACATTCAGACATCACGTCAGGATCTTCCACCAGAGATGACCTCTCCACTTAGGCACTCTGATAGCCCCAGTGTCCACTTCAGTGCACTCCATAGGGATTCCCTTGAGTAAGTGAAACTGCTTGGGTAGAAGTAAGAATCTATTTTTTTATGCTGTGTTGTTGGGGTCCATCGCTACCCTCTTTCCCCGAAATTAAGCCCTCCCCCGTAAGTAAGCCCTAGCAGGAATATTGAGCATGCTCATAATATAAGCCCTCCCCCGAAAGTAAGACTTAGCTGCTGTAAGGGGAAAAAGTGTGGCAACTTGTGTTATTACTGAAGCCCATAAACACAAGTTGCTGTACTTGGACTGAAGCTCAGGGACACAGCGGCATGGAGCGGGGGGAAAGAGGGTGCAGGGGACTATCTGAGGACATGAGGGACAGGGGATAGAAGATGACAGTGTATAGAGGAGGACACTGAAGGTACAAGGTGGGCACACAAGAGGCGGCTCCAGCAGAGGAAGAGGTATCACAGCTGGAGGACACAGTGGCATGGAGCTGGAGGAAAGAGGATGCAGGGGACTATCAGGGGAAAGAGGAAGCAGGGGAATATCAGGGGACACGGGTATAGAGGGGGACACCAGGGGGACACTGAAGGTACAAGGTGGGTACACAAGAGGTGGGCTCCAGCAGAGGAAGAGGTATCACAGCTGGAGGACACACAACACAGGAACTTGTGTGTTCATAGAAATATAAGACATCCCCTGAACATAAGTCCAAGAACATCTTTTGGTGCAAAAATGAATATAAGACACTCTTCTGTTCGGGGAAACCCGGGTTTATGGGCCTGAGAGGTAAGTGGATGTTTTTATTTTGCTATAAATAAAGTGTGCTCATATTATGGAGTGCATTTAGAGTGTTTTTATTATAAATGTGCTACATGATCAGCCAGCACAGAGCCCAGATCTTATGTCGGGCGTTTTGTCAATGTTTGTATAAATCGTAAAAAAAAAATATAAAATCAAAATGTAATGCTCCTGGAAAAAATGGGAGGAGCTAAGAATACAAACATACGCCTAACGGTATGAGTTCGTTTTTCGAGGTTTTTCTCACAGTACTGGTTTAAACATGCAAACGTAGACCAATTTGTAAAAATATCAATTTAATATCAAATAAATATTACAATATTTCAAAACAATATAAAATTGCGCTTTTGATTTAAAACAAGACTCATAAGGTTATTCTTATAATGAGTAATGAGCTGGATAATACAATTTTAGTGATATAATCAAAAGGTTATTACACGCATTTACCAGAAACAAAAGACTTAGACCATTTAGCAGTCAATTTAAATACAGTGCAGAGCTATGACTCATCAAATATGGCCACCGGCCATGTCACTCAATTTACCACAGGATTCCTGGAGACAAAATGGCTGAATCAACCAAAAACAAAATGGTGGCTACCAAAAACAAGATGGCAGCTATCAATAACAAAATGGCTGCTATGAAAATCAAAATGGCTGCTATAAAAATCAAAATGGCGCTATTAGAAATCAAAATTGCGCAGTCAAAATCAAAAAATGCGCTATCCAAAATAAAATGGCTGATGTCAGCTATACCATTCACTATGACAACTTTAGGATGACTCAGTGGATATAACGACTGGGCGTTGTCTCATAATTGATATGCAATCAACTATAAATGACAGGAATTTTACTTCTGTCTATACTTTAACCTCCGCTGACCTGTGTTACTACACAGAGCAAGCGGGTAACATATATATATATAAATTTGGAAGGAAATATCTTATTGAGTCATTCTAAACTTTGCTAATTGTGGCCTGCACATACTGCGGCAAAATACCAAAATATCAACGTTTTTAGAGGAGGTAGCTTGTAATATCTAGCGCTTACTTCCAGAACTGAGTTAAACAGCCAGTTATCAATGAACATATGGTAAATACTATGTGAGCTGTTCCAATATGCAACGTTGGAAGAATTCACCCCTTTCGGGTAGTTATTACTATCAAACAATGAATTTCAATCAATACATCATATGTTCAGATATTCTGCGCTGTAATAAGTCATCTAACTAAAAAAAAAATCAGAACTGGATTCAAGTCTAGTCACCAAGATGGCCTCTGGGGCGTGTTCCTTTAGGCGTGGCCGCTTGTGATCATTCAGCATGCATGGATTCCCTTGTGAGCCCTCTTCTGCTGGTGGTCTGATGATGATGCTCATTGAATGCCCTCTCTCTTCTTATTCCCCTCACTACCTATGGTCCTGCCCAGGAGATTAAATCTTCCAACCTATCACAAGGCAGTGGGAGTGATCAGTGGGAGTTTCCTATAACTAATCTTTAACCCAAGTGTAATCCTGGATTTCATCCTCTGGAGGTGCTGTTGGCTAACTAATCACATTCTTAAAGGGAAGGTTCAGGGAGGGTGGGTAAAAAATAAAAATCAAATTCCACTTACCTGGGGCTTCCTCCAGCCCGTGGCAGGCAGGAGGTGCCCTCGCCGCCGCTCCGCAGGCAGTAGTTCTGCGCATGCGCAGTAGAGCCCGGAGGACGTCCGATGACGTCAGAGCGCCGGCGTGGGACGCAGAAGTTCCGGGCCTTGGAGCGCAGAAGAGCCCGACCTGGCAGCCGGCCTGACCAGGTCGGGCGCGCCACCGGAGACCACCGGGAGCCTGCGGAGCGGCGGCGAGGGCACCTCCTGCCTGCCACGGGCTGGAGGAAGCCCCAGGTAAGTGGAATTTGATTTTTATTTTTTACCCACCCTCCCTGAACCTTCCCTTTAATGGGATATGTGGCAAAACTAAAGACATTTTGATCGTGTTTTATTAATTATAGCCCACAGTGAATAAATCAATGCTATAAAAATTCACTATGGATAGCTGATCTGGATCGGATCACTGGTTATGCTTTATTATACAGTGACAGTTTCTACCATATTCAAGATAGATTTGATTTTATCCAAAATCAGTGGCATACTTAAAATCATCATGGATCTCTCATTATAACACATTGTGCATGTTAGCAAAGTTTTATATCTCTATCCATTAATATAATTGTCTAAAATGCAACAAGGATAAATATATAACATTTCCATACCATTCTGGATATAGTCATACAAAGAATGTTGATATTAATACATATACATTTTCGTATCATTACTGGTTTTTCCAGCTATAAGAAAAATAAAGGTAACATTCTCACTTGATATGTCATAATACATATATGTGCTGTCTGCATTCTAAATCGATGGGGAATTGGAATATAACCTTATCTCTCTTTAATATGAAAATTGCTGATAGCAATCCAGTATATTTCTTAAAGGGGAACTGAAGAGAGAGGTATATGGAGGCTGTCATGTTTATTTCCTTTTAGACAATACCAGTTGCCTGGCAGCCCTGCTGATCCTCTGCCTCTAATACTATTAGCCATAGCCCCTGAACAAGCATGCAGCAGATCAGGTGTTTCAGTGGTTCAGACTTATGAGTCTGATCTGACAAGACTAGCTGCATGCTTGTTTCTGGTTTTAATCAGATACTACTGCAGAGAAATAGACCAGCAGGGCTGCCAGGCAACTGGTATTGATTAAAAGGAAATAAACATGACAGCCTCCGTATACCTCTTACTTCAGTTCCCCTTTAAAGTCTTGTTTTTGTGTTAAGATTTCGGTAACCTTTGGAAGCACAAACATTGTGAAAACCCCCCCATTCAAGGCTTCTTATGCATTCAATACAGCCAGGTTTGAGCAATTGTACACAGATACTAGTCCATCCTTAAAGTGATCCTTAAGCCAACTAAAAAAAATGAGATTTACTCACCTGGGGCTTCCCTCAGCCCCCAGCAGCCGATCGGTGCCCTCGCAGCTCCGCTCCGATGTCCCAGGACCCGCCGGCGAGCACTTCCGGTTTGGCCGTCACCGGCCGACAGGCATGGGAACGCGAGTGATTGTTCGCGTTCCCAGCCTGTATATCGCCCCCTATGCTGCTATTGCGGCCAGCTGGCCGCAATAGCAGCATAGGGGGCGATATACAGGCTGGGAACGCGAACAATCACTCGCGTTCCCATGCCTGTCGGCCGGTGACGGCCAAACCGGAAGTGCTCGCCGGCGGGTCCTGGGACATCGGAGCGGAGCTGCGAGGGCACCGATCGGCTGCTGGGGGCTGAGGGAAGCCCCAGGTGAGTAAATCTCATTTTTTTTAGTTGGCTTAAAGCGGATCCGAGATGAAAAACTAAATATAACAAGTGACTTGTCTATATATCTTATGTAAAGATTAGATAGTTTACACAGCAAATCTATCTTCAAACAGCTTCAACAGTATATTAATATTTTTTCCTGTGATGCAATGGGAGCAGACATGTTTTCTGCTTGTCACTATTACACAATTACACACACAGGCAAGCTTATCTGTATCTAGGCATGCTAATCTGCATATTCTGTGAAGACTCCACTCTTATCTCCTCCATTACACAGGCAACTGATCTGTATCTGCACTGCAGCTCTTAGATTGTGAAAACTCTGCCTCTGAAATCTATAGCTAGTAACACTTTTTTCACCTGCCCAGACTGAAATCCCACAATCCCTTGCAAGCGCCAAGGCACTCTGGAGAAGATGTGGGTGTGGTTTGTTTAGTTTATAGGAAATTAGGGTATTAAAACAAAACAAGTATTTGGCTTGAGGAATGCCCTATAAACTATATGTAAGGAACACAATTATGCAAGGAGTAAAAGTTCATCTCGGATCCACTTTAAGGATCACTTTGAACAATCTATTGTCACTCAGACTCCTCTTGTTTGCTATCTTGCCAAGTGTTTTGGTCTACAACAATGGCTTATTTCTAAAATCTACAAGCCTTAGAGATTGTATTCAGCTAATGTTGGGCAACTGTTGGTTTTTACACAAGGAATAGCCTGAGTTCATTGTTCAAGCAATGTGAATTGTATCATCCATTGCAAACATCACATCAGCTGACTGCTTGTTATCCACAGCTGCCTCTCCTAAGGGATAGAGATTATTCAGCATTATATGGCAATATTACATCGCCATATTAAAATATGCTCTGCATTTCTCAATGATCAATGTACCTATATAACTAAAATCCCCATACAATAAAAAGTCTTTGTCTTCTGTGCCTTAGGGGAAGGAAATTATTAGGTTTATTTCTATTCGATCATATATAGTTCAATTGATCGGAAAAACGTTATTCCGCCATTTGGAAATCTCGACAACCTACAGCCAGCTCCACATCAATGCCGATGGTCTGTAAATGAAATATTCACTATTAGGGCCTAAGGATAGGCAGAGGAGGCACCTGCTTCAGGGACAGTAGCAGTAAGGGGCTCCAGCTCTATGGTGGCTGCCATGTTGATTTCCTCTTAAGCAATGCATATTGCCTGCCTGCCCTGCTGATCCTCCGCCTCTAATACATTCAGCCATAACCCCTAAACAAGCATGCAGCAGATCAGGTACTCTGACAAGTATGACTGGATTAGCTTCATGCTTGTTTCTGGTGTGTGTTTCAGACACTACTGCAGCCAGAGAGATCAGCAGGACAGCCAGGCAACTGGTATTGTTTAACAGGAAATAAATATGGCAGCTTCCATACCCCTTAGTTCTGCAGATAGGGGGGAGGGGGTAGCCACTAGAATTTGTCAGTATTTCTGCACTCACTAAACTAACCATACAAGCTAGAATCCCTGGTGGGATGTGTGGATTGTCTCTGGCACATAGCGGACGGGTTCAGCCCGGGGGCCTCCCTATAGAATGGCGTCTGTTTGCTCCTTTATGGGTGATGCATCATATGGACGTCATGTGACAGCGGACCCTCCGCCTCCCCGCTCCTGGCTGTGCAGTAATTGCTCTCCCCTCATTGTGTGTGCAAATAAGGCCCTCACTTTGTGACCCAGATCCGCCTGCAGGCAATCCATTACAGCACCGTACAATCCTAATTGAAGGGAACCTGTCTGTGTGTCGTTCTCTCCAGAGGGCCTGGCTGTACATAGATTTACTGCACAGAAATACTGCCTCCTCAGCAGGTGCCCTCTGCAGACAGCCGTGCCCCGGGGAGCCGCCATCTTGGCTCTAGGCTGCCTGTGGCCATTGCACAGTATGCGGATGCTGCCATAGTCCTGTATATGCGGGAACGTTTCTGGCTATGTGCTGCCCCAGGCAAAGGAAGATTCGCTCCCTCCAATCTTGTGTAACCAGAAGATCGTAACCTAAATACATTCATTTCACACACGCGCAAATAATCACTTTTATATAAAAATGATGTTTCTCAAAATAAGTCTATAAAGGATACACAGATTATCACCAGGCCAGACACACCTCACTGGCCCTGAACACATTAACCTGTTTATGTACAGCCTGGGTCTTCACAGGTCAGAATCCTGTCCTGGAAATGCAGAAGACTTGCAGCAATCCATACAGAACAAATGTAAAATAATTACAGCTTAATTAGCACATTAATACTACCGGCTATATCATCATTATGCCATCCAGGCCTCCGTTTTTATGCTAATCAGCTGTGCTTATTTAGGTATTACAATTACCATCCTTCCCACCACTTAAAGCAGATCGGAGATGAAAAACTAACTATAACAAGTAATTTGTCTATATATCTTATATAAAGTTTAGACAGCAAATCTAGCTGCAAATAGCTTCAATAGAATATGATTGTTTCTTCCTGTGATACGACAGCAGCCATGTTGTTTGTAAACATTACACAGAGACAGGCTTATCTGCATCTTGAGCAAAAAAACCCTAATCCCCCCTCCCTCCTCCCCCCTGCCTCTGAAATCTCTGGCTAGTAATACCTCCCCCTCCTCCTGCCCAGACTGAGCTCCCACAAGCCCTTGCTACTGTCTGAAAGTGCCTTGGCTCTCTGAAACCCTGTGGGCGTGGCTTGTTTAGTTTATAGGGAATTAGAGTATTAAAACAAAAACAAAAAAGTATTTGGCTTGAGGAATGCCCTATAAATAATATGAAAGGAACACAATTATGCAATGAGTAAAAGTTCACCTCGGATCCACTTTAAAGACCACGGGCTTAAACCCGCTGGGAGACTGATGGCAAAGCGGAGCTCTGTCATCCAAGCTGAGAACGCGTGCATTGGTGCGAGCGATCTCCTACAAAACCCCGCCCTTACAAAACCACGCTAATGGCCATGGAGCAGTCCTGGGGCTGCCGCTGCGGTGGTCATCAAAGGGTTACAGCAAACCTGAAGCGAAAATAAACTTATATGATATAATGATTTGTGTGTGTCGTACAGCTAAGAAATAAAACATTAATGGCAAAGGAAAGAGTCTCCTATTCTTTCCAGTACAGAAAGAGTTAAGAAACTTCAGTTGTTACCTATGCAAAAGAGCGTCTCTTAACTCTCCAACCCAACTTGGGCCGGAGACGGTCCTGTTTTCTGAAGCACTTAATCAAGAACCGGTGAGAGACAGCTTGAGATAAGGTTTTACTGCAGGAATGTTCAATGGGTCATTATTTATGTTTTGTTTTATAGCTTAACCGGTTCAGCGCCGCAGTGCCGAAAATCTCATGCATCCGAGCAACGTTCACCTCCCATTCATTCGCCTATAACTTTATTGCTACTTATCACAATGAATTGATCTATAGCTTGTTTTTTCCGCCACCAATTAGGCTTTCTGTGGGTGATACATTTTGCTAAGAGCCACTTTACTGTAAATGCATTTTAACAGGAAGAATAAGAAAAAAACGGAAAAAATTCATTATTTCTCAGTTTTTGGCCATTATAGTTTGAAATTAATATACGCTACCGTAATTAAAACGCATGTATTTTATTTGCCCATCTGTCCCGGTTATTACACCATTTAAACGATGTCCCTATCACAATTTATGGTGCCGATATTTCATTTAGAAATAAAGGTGCATTTTTTCAATTTGCGTCCATCACTATTTATAAGCTTATAACTTTAAATAATACAATAACATATTCTCTTGACATGCATATTTAAAAAGTTCAGACCCTTGGGTAACTATTTATGTTGTTTTTGTTTTTTTTTTTTTAATTGTTTTTTTTTTGTTTTTTTTATAAAAAAAAAGTGTATGTGGGTAATTTTTGGTGTGGGAGGGAAACTGCTAATTTTAAATGTAAAATAATGTTTTTTTTTAATCAAAAATGTATGTGGGTGCAGTTTACTATTTGGCCACAAGATGGCCACAGTGAAAAAAGTCCTAGATGCGAACCAGCTCGCATCTAGGAACTAAAATGCTGAGGAGTTGTTTCCTGGGGGCAGAAATACCGCGCTCTCTGGAGAGAAAGCGTCGGTATTTCTGCGGGGAAGTTAGATCGGTGAATGGGAATTATATTCCCATTCACTGATCGGGGGGCTAACGGCGGGCAGCGGGAGCGCGCGCGGGGGCGCGCCCGATCGCACGCACGAGCCGGCGGCAGCACCAGTGCCTATCTGGACGAGGAAACTCGTCCAGATAGGCCGAACTGGTTAATAGACCGGAGTAATTTCTAAACTACAAATATGACAGAATGATGCAATGTTATAAAAAAAAGCCTGAAAACAAAAATATGAGACTTTCCTTTGCTACTTATGTTCTATTAATTATCTATACTACACATACAATTCATTATGTCATGTTTTATAGGCTTCAGATTCCCTTTAAGAATAGCTCTGCAGTGCCCCTTTCTGCTGGTGTCACTCTAGGCATCTGCCTGTTTGCCTATGCCTAAAAACGGCCCTGTGTATAGGCTTGTAAAGCTGGAGGAGGTGTTAGCTCTGTTACTGGATGCCATAGCTTGGCTCTGTCCGTGTCTCTGATGTCCGGATTTTATTAGTGTTAGCTTTTCGTAGCCTTCAGTGTCTCTTCATATATAGGATCTGAAATATATTATTTTTTCATGCAAGTCCTATAAATAGAGGACCAGAGCCACACTAGAGCAATAAATCAATTTCATTCACTGACTGAGTAACCTGATTTTCAGATGTGTATTTGTAGCGGGGGAAGCATTGCGGTGTTTTGTGCTTGCTTCTCTGATGGAGGTGGTTAGGGATGATCGGAAAGAGCAAATTCCGTTCCGCCGGTAATCACGGATTCCGTCAGTGTTAAATTCCGTCGCTATGAAAAACCTTATTTATCCTATATGGTGGCCCATAGTCCCTATTAACTTAGCCCTCCCTTCCTCCCTTGTGTCTCATCTTCCAGGAAATTGTAGTATTTCAAAAGCCAGCTTACATACCGTGGCTGGGAATTGAACCCAGGCTGGGCTGGGAATAGAACCCGGGTCTGAGTGTGTGGTAGGTAACTCACTTAATCACTATACCACCACCAACACTACATGCTGAAGCCAACCTAGCATGTACCATTATGATCAATCCAAAAGAAAAATTCTCTCTCTCTCTCTCTCTCTCTCTCTCTCTCTCTCTCTCTCTCTCTCTCTCTCTCTCTCTCTCTCTCTCTCTCTCTCTCTCTAGGACTTGATGCCATTGAACTGAATTTTCAGCTTAAAACCATCAACGGATACCAGCAGAATTTCACAGGCATTTTCGGAATTCTGCCAGATTGAAAAAGCAATTCCGTTCCGACCAAACAGAATGGAATGACCAATTTCCGCCTAAAAATTCCGGAAAATACAATTCCGCGGAAAGCGGTGACCATCCCCACTATAGAGAGAGAGAGAGAGATGAATCTACCTGGCTATCTGGGGTTCTCTTCGGACAACTGTTGAACACAAAAGGCAAGGCCATGCCTGGCTACAAATCCTTAAGCAAACTAATTTTTCTCTTGGATTGATCATAATGGTACATGCTAGGCTGGCTTCAGCATGTAGTGTTGGTGGTATAGTGGTTAAGTCAGTTACCTACCGCACACTGAGACCTGGGTTCAATTCCCAGCCCCGCCTGGCTTCAATTCCCAGCCAATGTGAGTTGGCTTTTGACATGCTACAAATCCTTAGGCACGCTAATTTTTCTCTTGGATTGATCATAATGGTACATGCTTGGCTGGCTTCAGCATGTAGTGGTGTTGGTGGTATAGTGGTTAAATGAGTTACATACCGCACACTGAGACCTAGGTTCAATTCCCAGCCCAGCCTGGGTTCAATTCCCAGCCACAGTATGTAAGCTGGCTTTTGAAATACTACAATTCCCTGGAATATGAGACCCTCCTTCCTCCGGGAGGAGGCAATAGGGAGGGAGAAGGGAGGAAATAAATTTGAATTCCGTAAAATTCTGCGGAATTAAAAAATAGCGTACATCCGCAAAAAATAACAGGTTCCGCTATTTTTTTATGATTATTTCTACAATTAACTACCGGTAACTGTTGGCAAAAAAACAACAATTCTTCTGCCTGGACTGCAGGAACTGCCTCCTGTCAGGCCTCCCTCAGAACCGCATCGCCCCCTACAGTCCATCATGTACGCAGCAGCCAGACTCATCTTCTCCTCCCGCCGCTCTGTCTCCACAACTCCCCTACGCAAATCCCTTCGCTGTCTTCCAATGTGCTTCAGAATCAGCTTCAAGATTATATGTCTGGCCTACAAATCTATACACAACTCCTGCCCGACCTCCATCTCTGACCTGGTCAGCAGATATACACCTGGCCACCCACTCTGCTCCTCCAACTACCTCCTCCTCACCATCCCACGCAACTCCTATGCACAACTACAGGACTTCACTAGAGCTGCCCCCATCCTGTGGAACTCTCTCCCACTGCCCATCAGGCTTGCCCCCACCTTCAAAAAAAGCACTCAAAACTCACTTCTTAAAGGAGGCCTACATCAACTCAACACTGCCCTAACCCTCTCTGCCAAGAACTTCTTGATGCCCCCCCCCCCCTCCTTTCGTGTCACCAACCCCTCCCTCTAGATTGTAAGCCTTTGGCAGGGCCCTCTCCCCTTGTGTATCATACATGACTGTGTGCTAGAGATGGTCCAGCCTTGGAGAACTCATATGGCTCGATTCACAAAGCGGTGCTAACCCAGTTAGAGACTTTAGGCATGATAACCATTGCACCACTCTGGTGAAAAGCCAGTTTAGGTGTGATAAGTTTAGGCATGATAAGTTTAGGTGTGATAAGTTTAGGCATGCTAAGTTTAGATAAGTTTAGATCGCTTGCAAAGTCCCGCACGCAAAGCAGCGCCATTAAACTTTATACGAAGTGCACCAGTCTTTGCTAGCGTAAAACTTTTGATCAGCTGTGCACTGCGGTGCTAACGCAGTTGGCGCTTAAACTTATCACACCTAAACTTATCACACCTAAACTTATCATGCCTAAACTTATCACACCTAAACTTATCATGCCTAAACTGAGTTTAGGCATGATAAAGGGCTTTTCACCAGGGTGCTAACTGTTAGCACCGCTTTGTGAATCAGGCCCATGGAGAAGCACATGATCAGTTTGATCAGCTGATAGATTTGTAAGCCTCTGATTTGCTGAGATGACTTCCTGGTTTAACACATGATCATGACCAGCAAATCAGAGGCTTACAAATCTATCAGCTGATCAAACTGATCATGTGCTTCTCCATGAGTTCTCCATCCAAGGCTGGGCCATCTCTACGTGTGTGCACTTTACTCAGAATATGTGATCTTATATTATCAGCAATACCACTCCAGTGTATGATCTGGCCTTGTCCTGTCTGTAATCTTATGTATTGTACAGCGCTACGTAATATGCTGGCGCTATATGAATCCAATAAATAATAATAATAATAATGTCACTCCTGAGTTCTCTCCTGGCTGGAAGGTGCGGCGGTGCTGGTGCAATGGAGTCTGCACACGGGCGTATTTAACCTATTATTATGTATTATTAATGTAGAGGGCCAGACTTGTACATTTTACTGCCCAAGGCCATTATCACTATCCGCTCCGTGACCAACAGCCCCCCCCCCCCCTCACATACACAGACTTTTATTGGACCCATTAGTCAATGTGTTTAAAGGGAACCTAAACTGAGAGGGATATGGATGTGTCCTATTAAACAATACCAGTTGCTTGGCAGTCCTGCTGATCTCTTTGGCTGCAGTAGTGTCTGAATCACACACCTGAAACAAGCATGCAGCTAATCCAGTCTGACTTCAATCAGAGCACCTGATCTGCATGCTTGTTCAAGGGCTGTGGCTAAAAGTATTAGAGACACGGGATCAGCAGGAGAGTCAGGCAACTGGTATTATTTTGAAAGGAAACATCCATATCCTTCTCAGTTTAGGTTCCCTTTAAATGGTGCGATTGATCGGATTGGATAGTGTTGATGGTGTCAATTGACTACAAATGATCGATTTGTCAATCGTTTTAACAACCTGTTTTGCAGACCAATCAAATCTGAAATGATTGGACATCATAGTTACATAGTTATTTGGGTTGAAAAAAGTCATACTTCCATCGAGTTCAACCAGAAAATAGAGTTCAACCAGAGGTTTCAATTGATGCTTTGCGATTGCTTCCCTCGGATCACAGACATCGGATTAGAAGGTTGATCATTTAGTAAGATTGCATCATTAATGGTCACCTCAGGAGCTCAGCGGTGCTATATTTACATGACATGGCGCACAGGATGTGTAGACCTCATTGTCTCTCTCCCCTCCTGCAGCTCCAGCCCAAGTCTTTATCCTTCCTCAGGGAGGCCTCTCCCTCTGCGCCTGTGTTCTGGGCTTTCTCTAACTTATCTGTCAGCCCCAGCGGCACTGCACGACCTCCCCGGCCATCACTGAGTCAGGCGCGGTGTGATGTAACAAACTCTCCAGCCCTCCACAGCTCTGATAGGTTGGAGATGGGTGGAGTCAGACTCGAAAAGCATCCAATGGTAACCGTGAGTGACGGCTCAGGTAATAGACAGTAAGCTGCACCCATTTACTGTTCCTTCATCCCCCAAGTCCCAGACACTTGCCTGACCGCTGCAGTTCACGTTTTGCAGCTTGACTGCCTGAGTGTGCCAGTCCTCTGCCTGCCCCTTGCTTCCTGGCGCCCTAGGCCATGGCCTTTTTAGCCCTGCCTGACATCCAGTCATGGTGATGTACCACCAGAGGAAAGAATGGTCAAATCACAGCACCATCTGTTGGAAAGTGTTTCAATTCCGGCTTCCACCTCTGGTGTTTGCAGCCTCTCCGGGATTTGACTGGTTTCGGCAGGTTAAGGTGGCCATACACTGGCCCGATTCGCCGCCGTTTTGACAGCAGATTCGATCACTGGGATCGAATCTGCTGCCAATCGTTCGCGCTACACACCGAATTTCGATCCTTTTCGTCCGATCCCGTCGATCGCTCCAAGCGGAAAATTAGCGTCGATCGCCCGCGGGTAGGGAGCGCGTCGCTAGCGGCGTTCGAGTACCCGACGACCGACGCAATAAAGCCGCATACATTACCTGCTCCGCCGGCACGACTATCCCCGGTCACCGCTGCTCCGTGTCCGCGCTGGTCTCCGGCATGCTTCAGTTCCTCCTGCCCGGCAGGAAGTTTAAACAGTAGAGGGCGCTCTACTGTTTAAACTTCCTGCCGGGCAGGAAGAAGTAAAGCATGCCGGGGCCGGAGACCAGAGCGGAGACGGAGCAGCAGTGACCTGGGGACTGGAGTCGCGCCGGCGGAGCAGGTAATGTATGCGGGCATGCGGGCGTGGGGAGCGGCGGCAGCACCACCACCACCACAACAGATTGTGAACGGTTTCAGGCTGAAATCGGTTCACAATCTGTTTGCAGTAAAGGTAGCCATACGATCCCTCTCTGATCAGATTCGATCAGATAGGGATATGTCAGTTGGTCGAATCTGATGGCAAATCGACCAGTGTATGGCTACCTTAAGAGGTCAGTTTGGGAAGTGTTTGCAGGGATGAGACTGTGTCTGGTTTCGGCAGGTTAGAGGTGAGTTTGGGAAGTGTTTGCAGGGATGAGACTGTCTGGTTTCGGCAGGTTAGAGGTGAGTTTGGGAAGCGTTTGCAGGGATGAGACTGTGTCTGGTTTCGGCAGGTTAGAGGTGAGTTTGGGAAGCGTTTGCAGGGATGAGACTGTGTCTGGTTTCGGCAGGTTAGAGGTGAGTTTGGGAAGCGTTTGCAGGGATGAGACTTTGTCTGGTTTCG
This sequence comes from Hyperolius riggenbachi, assembly GCF_040937935.1. NCBI lineage: Eukaryota > Metazoa > Chordata > Amphibia > Anura > Hyperoliidae > Hyperolius > Hyperolius riggenbachi. The sequence goes on along the minus strand of NC_090655.1, from coordinate 878,794 downwards.
GGAGGTTAGAGGTGAGTTTGGGAAGCGTTTGCAGGGATGAGACTTTGTCTGGTTTTGGCAGGTTAGAGGTGAGTTTGGAAAGTGTTTGCAGGGATGAGACTGTCTGGTTTCGGCAGGTGAGAGGTTAGTTTGGGAAGTGTTTGCAGGGATGAGGCTTTGTCTGGTTTCGGCAGGTTAGAGGTGAGTTTGGGAAGCGTTTGCAGGGATGAGGCTTTGTCTGGTTTCGGCAGGTTAGAGGTGAGTTTGGGAAGCGTTTGCAGGGATGAGACTTTGTCTGGTTTCGGCAGCTTAGAGGTGAGTTTGGGAAGCGTTTGCAGGGATGAGGCTTTGTCTGGTTTCGGCAGGTTAGAGGTGAGTTTGGGAAGCGTTTGCAGGGATGAGGCTTTGTCTGGTTTCGGCAGGTTAGAGGTGAGTTTGGGAAGCGTTTGCAGGGATGAGGCTTTGTCTGGTTTCGGCAGCTTAGAGGTGAGTTTGGGAAGCGTTTGCAGGGATGAGGCTTTGTCTGGTTTCGGCAGGTTAGAGGTGAGTTTGGGAAGTGTTTGCAGGGATGAGACTGTGTCTGGTTTCGGCAGGTTAGAGGTGAGTTTGGGAAGTGTTTGCAGGGATGAGGCTTTGTCTGGTTTCGGCAGGTTAGAGGTGAGTTTGGGAAGCGTTTGCAGGGATGAGGCTTTGTCTGGTTTTGGCACCTTAGAGGTGAGTTTGGGAAGCGTTTGCAGGGATGAGGCTTTGTCTGGTTTCGGCAGGTTAGAGGTGAGTTTGGGAAGCGTTTGCAGGGATAAGGCTTTGTCTGGTTTCGGCAGGTTAGAGGTGAGTTTGGGAAGCGTTTGCAGGGATGAGGCTTTGTCTGGTTTCGGCAGCTTAGAGGTGAGTTTGGGAAGCGTTTGCAAGGATGAGACTGTGTCTGGTTTCGGCAGGTTAGAGGTGAGTTTGGGAAGTGTTTGCAGGGATGAGACTGTGTCTGGTTTCGGCAGGTTAGAGGTGAGTTTGGGAAGCGTTTGCAGGGATGAGGCTTTGTCTGGTTTCGGCAGGTTAGAGGTGAGTTTGGGAAGCGTTTGCAGGGATGAGGCTTTGTCTGGTTTTGGCAGGTTAGGTGAGTTTGGGAAGTGTTTGCAGGGATGAGACTGTGTCTGGTTTCAGCAGGTTAGAGGTGAGTTTGGGAAGCGTTTGCAGAGATGAGACTGTCTGGTTTCGGCAGGTGAGAGGTTAGTTTGGGAAGTGTTTGCAGGGATGAGACTTTGTCTGGTTTCGGCAGGTTAGAGGTGAGTTTGGGAAGCGTTTGCAGGGATGAGGCTTTGTCTGGTTTCGGCAGGTTAGAGGTGAGTTTGGAAAGTGTTTGCAGGGATGAGGCTTTGTCTGGTTTCAGCAGGTTAGAGGTGAGTTTGGGAAGCGTTTGCAGAGATGAGACTGTGTCTGGTTTCGGCAGGTTAGAGGTGAGTTTGGGAAGCGTTTGCAGGGATGAGGCTTTGTCTGGTTTCGGCAGCTTAGAGGTGAGTTTGGGAAGCGTTTGCAAGGATGAGACTGTGTCTGGTTTTGGCAGGTTAGGTGAGTTTGGGAAGTGTTTGCAGGGATGAGACTTTGTCTGGTTTCGGCAGGTTAGAGGTGAGTTTGGGAAGCGTTTACAGGGATGAGGCTTTGTCTGGTTTCGGCAGGTTAGAGGTGAGTTTGGGAAGCGTTTGCAGGGATGAGACTGTCTGGTTTCAGCAGGTTAGAGGTGAGTTTGGGAAGCGTTTGCAGAGATGAGTCTGTGTCTGGTTTCGGCAGGTTAGAGGTGAGTGTGGGAAGCGATTGCAGGGATGAGACTGTGTATGGTTTCGGCAGGTTAGAGGTTAGTTTGGGAAGTGTTTGCAGGGATGAGACTGTGTCTGGTTTCGGCAAGTTAGAGGTTAGTTTGGGAAGTGTTTGCAGGGATAAGACTTTGTCTGGTTTCGGCAGGTGAGAGGTTAGTTTGGGAAGTGTTTGTAGGGATGAGACTTTGTCTGGTTTCGGCAGGTGAGAGGTTAGTTTGGGAAGTGTTTGTAGGGATAAGACTTTGTCTGGTTTCGGCAGGTGAGAGGTTAGTTTGGGAAGTGTTTGTAGGGATGTGGCTTTGTCTGGTTTCGGCAGGGTAGAGGTTAGTTTGGGAAACGTTTGCAGGGATGAGACTTTGTCTGGTTTGAGGCTAGTTTGGGAAGCGTTTGCTGAGTATCCGCTGGGAATGGTGGCAGTGTTTTGCAATGCTGGGAGTTCTGGGTAAAGTTTCTGTGCTAGTATGGGGAGTTGCAGTCTAATTCCAGAGCTGCTTCTCAGCCTGACTTCTCTGTTCTTCCAGTGTTTATTTTAAGCTGCACGGTGAGTCGGAGATCTTGTTAAATCCCCCCCTCTGGGAACGTTTATCCCGGCTGCCGCGCTGCGCTTTTGCTATTTTTGACCCTGAAAAAACGTAATACGTTCAGGAGATTTTATCTTTGATTTATAAACAACATAAAACGAGCATAAAAGTAAATAGTTTCTTGCTGAAATGTACAGAAGCGGTGAGAGTGACGGCTGCAGTGCTGGGCGGGGGAGGGATGCACAGACGCACTCACTCACGCCATTGCTAAACTATCGTTACAATTTAATTGAAAGGAGTTCATCCCCCTTTTATATACTATTTTCTTTATTATTTTTACTTTTAAACACACTATATACAACACACAGACACACACACACACGCACACTGTACACACACACTGTACACACTCTCATACACTCACATACACACACACCATACACACACACACATATACACACACTCACATATACACACTCTCATACACACACTGTACACACACACACACACACACACACTGTACACACACACACACACACACACACACACACACACGTACACACACACACACACACTGTACACACTCTCATACACACACTGTATACACACACACACACACTGTACACACTCTCATACACACACTGTATACACACACACGCACACTGTACACACTCTCATACACTCACACACACTCATATACACACACTATACACACTCTCATACACACACACACTCACATACATACATACATACACACACACACACACACACACACACACACACTACACACATTACACATATGTATATATTTTTTTCATGAAGTAGATGAGGAGATTTTGGGGCCAGAAATTGAGTTGGAACTTAAACAGTAAATCCTAGTTGTTGCTGGCTAACTAACAAGCTGCCATCTAATTAACCAGCAGCTGCTGGACTGTAAAGGCTCATCTACAGTTAGTGGAAATGTGCATGGGAAGTTGAAACTGAAATGTATGTTTGTTTTTTTTATGGCCAGCTGCTCCAAGGTTCATAATATGCTTGTTTGATAATTAGAGGTTAGCGGTTCTTCCAGAAGGATGGCCTCATGGCGGTGGAAGGTAGAGTGACCAGATTTTTGTGGGTCCAACCTGGGACAGGGAGGGGGGGCGCGCCGCGGCGAACAGTGGGGAGGACTGAGGAGCGCGCAGCGATGAAGACCGGGGGGGGGAACCTGTGCGCGCCTCGGCAAAAATGGGCGTGGCCGTGACATTGTATGGGCAGAGCTTACGTAATGATGTAACAGCGAGGCATAAGAAAGCAGTGTTTACGCCATGATGTGGACAAACGAGACTTTGCATCATGGGTGTGCAGAAACTGTGTGATGCTAATAGTATACCGTAACCACAAAGCAGCAAACATAGCCATCTATGACCATTAAATAATAAATGCAGTAACAGTTGCCCCGGACACCAGAAAATAAACGCAATGGGCAACATGTCAGCACAAAATAAGCGCAATGCGGGCAACATGTCAGTATAAAATAAATGCAATGCGGGCAACATGTCAGTACAAAATAAACGCAATGCGGGCAAACATGTCTGTACAAAATAAACGCAATGCGGGCAAACATGTCAGTACAAAATAAACTCAATGCGGGCAAACATGTCAGTACAAAATAAACGCAATGCGGGCAACATGTCAGTACAAAATAAACGCAATGCGGGCAACATGTCAGCACAAAATAAATGCAATGCGGGCAACATGTCAATACAAAAAAAACGCAATGCGGGCAAACATTTCACCAGAAAAGAAATGCAATGCGGGCAAACATTTCCCCAGAAAAGAAACGCGATGCGGGCAAACATTTCCCCAGAAAAGAAACGCAATGCGGGCAAACATTTCACCAGAAAAGAAACGTAATGGGAGCAAATTTCACCTGGAAAAGAAAGCATTTACTCACCTGGCAGAAGTCTCCGGCCTCTGGCACGCTGCTCCCGGGACCACCTTCCTCCGGCAAAAAGTGGGAAGGACTGAGGAGCACGCAGCGATGAAGACTGGGGGGGCGCGCTGCGGCAAAAAATGGGCGTGGCCATGACATTGTATGGGCGGACCTAACGTAATGATGTAACAGCGAGGCATAAGAAAGCAGTGTTTACGCATGATGTGGACAAACGAGCCTTTGAATCATGGGTGTGCAGAAACTGTGTGATGCTAATATTATACCGTAACCACAAAGCAGCAAACATAGCCATCTATGACCATTAAATAATAAATGCAGTAACAGTTACCCCAGACACCAGAAAATAAACGCAATGGGCAACATGTCAGCACAAAATAAAACGCAATGCGGGCAACATGTCAGTATAAAATAAATGCAATGTGGGCAACATGTCAGTACAAAATAAATGCAATGCGGGCAAACATGTCAGTACAAACTAAAAAACGCAATGCGGGCAAACATTTCACCAGAAAATAAACGCAATGCGGGCAAACATTTCACTAGAAAGTAAACGCAATGCGGGGAAACATTTCCCCAGAAAAGAAACGCAATGCGGCAAACATTTCACTAGAAAGTAAACGCAATGCGGGCAAACATTTCACCAGAAAAGAAACGCAATGCGGGCAAGCATTTCCCCAGAAAAGAAACACAATGTGGGCAAACATTTCACTAGAAAGCAAACGCAATGCGGGCAAACATTTCACCAGAAAAGAAACGCAATGCAGGCAAACATTTTACCAGAAAAGAAACGCAATGCGGGCAAACATTTCACCAGAAAAGAAACGCAATGCGGGCAAACATTTCCCCAGAAAAGAAATGCAATGCGGGCAAAAATTTCACTAGAAAGTAAACGCAATGCGGGCAAACATTTCACCAGAAAAGAAACGCAATGCGGGCAAATTTCCCCAGAAAAGAAACAAAATTGCGGGCAAACATTTCACCAGAAAAGAAACGTAATGGGAGCACATTTCACCTGGAAAAGAAAGCATTTACTCACCTGGCAGAAGTCTCCGGCCTCTGACGCGCTGCTCCCGGGACCACCTTCCTCCTGCTCGTCTCCCGCGCTGACAGGGCAACGGCAAGATGGCGCCCGAAGCCCTGTACTGGAGACACAAATAGTCTCCGGTACAGGGCTTCGGCAGCCATCTTGCCGTAGCCCTGCTCGCCTGCCGGTGTCGGAACACCGGAAGACAGTTTGGCTGGAGCGGGACTGCGGGCAATGAACTGGCACGGCTATAGACGCCACTGCCAGTTCATGAGGATAGAGTGGCCAGAGTCCCGAGGCCGGGACGTCCCGCTACTGAAAGCGGGACGTTTCCCGGGACCTCGTGCAGCCTGGGACAGCGGACCCCGAATCCGGGACGCGTCCCGGGCAATCCGGGACATCTGGTCACTCTATGGAAGGGTCCAGTACAGAATGCATGCAAACTGTTATGAAAGCTAACATCCTCCACTTCTATTAATTTGGTAGGAGGAGGTGGCAGCATTTCCCAAAACACGCCGCATCTGAATGACGACCAGCACAGGTGTGCAGAGCCTCATTATAGGCAGGTTACACAACTTACATTCAAAACAGATGCAACAAAATGGAGCATATTGGCTTTCAAAAACAATTTGTACCCGTCTGGCTGCTGTGGAATGTGGCGTATTCTGTGTCCCCGTCTGGCTGCTGCAGAATGTGGCGTATTCAGTGTCCCCGTCTGGCTGCCATGGAATGTGGCGTATTCTGTGTCCCCGTCTGACTGCTATGGAATGTGGCGTATTCCGTGTCTCCGTCTGGCTGCCGTGGAATGTGGCGTATTCCGTGTCCCCGTCTGGCTGCCGTGGAATGTGGTGTATTCCGTGTCCCCGTCTGGCTGCCATAGAATGTGGTGTATTCCGTGTCCCCTTCTGGCTGCCGTGGAATGTGGCGTTTTCCGTGTCCCCGTCTGGCTGCCGTGGAATGTGGCGTATTCCGTGTCCCCGTCTGGCTGCCGTGGAATGTGGCGTATTCCGTTTCCCCATCTGGCTGCCGTGGAATGTGGCGTATTCCGTGTCCCCGTCTGGCTGCCGTGGAATGTGGCGTATTCCGTGTCCCCGTCTGGCTGCCGTGGAATGTGGCGTATTCAGTGTCCCCGTTTGGCTGCCGTGGAATGTGGCGTATTCCGTGTCCCCGTCTGGCTGCCGTGGAATGTGGCGTATTCCGTGTCCCCGTCTGGCTGCCGTGGAATGTGGCGTATTCCGTGTCCCCGTCTGGCTGCCGTGGAATGTGGCGTATTCAGTGTCCCCGTTTGGCTGCCGTGGAATGTGGCATATTCCGTGTCCCCGTCTGGCTGCCGTGGAATGTGGCGTATTCCGTGTCCCCGTCTGGCTGCCGTGGAATGTGGCGTATTCCGTGTCCCCGTCTGGCTGCCGTGGAATGTGGCGTGTTCTGTGTCCACGTCTGGCTGCCGTGCAATGTGGCGTATTCCGTGTCCCCGTCTGGCTGCTGTGGAATGTGGTGTATTCCGTGTCTCCGTCTGGCTGCCATGGAATGTGGCGTATTCCGTGTCCCTGTCTGGCTGCCGTGCAATGTGGCGTATTCCGTGTTTCCGTCTGGCTGCTGTGGAATGTGATGTATTCCGTGTCCCCGTCTGGCTGCTATGGAATGTGATGTATTCCGTGTCCCCGTCTGGCTGCCGTGGAATGTGGCGTATTCCGTGTCCCCGTCTGGCTGCCATGGAATGTGGTGTATTCCGTGTCCCCGTCTGGCTGCCGTGGAATGTGGCGTATTCCGTGTCCCCGTCTGGCTGCCATGGAATGTGGTGTATTCCGTGTCCCCGTCCGGCTGCCGTGGAATGTGGCGTATTCCGTGTCCCCGTCCGGCTGCCGTGGAATGTGGCGTATTCCGTGTCCCCGTCTGGCTGCCGTGGAATGTGGCGTATTCAGTGTCCCCGTTTGGCTGCCGTGGAATGTGGCGTATTCCGTGTCCCCGTCTGGCTGCCGTGGAATGTGGCGTATTCCGTGTCCCCGTCTGGCTGCCGTGGAATGTGGTGTATTCCGTGTCCCCGTTTGGTTGCCATGGAATGTGGCGTATTCCGTGTCCCCGTCTGGCTGCCGTGGAATGTGGCGTATTCCGTGTCCCCGTCTGGCTGCTGTGGAATGTGGCGTATTCCGTGTCCCCGTCTGGCTGCCGTGGAATGTGGTGTATTCCGTGTCCCCGTCTGGCTGCCGTGGAATGTGGTGTATTCCGTGTCCCCGTCCGGCTGCCGTGGAATGTGGCGTATTCAGTGTCCCCGTCTGGCTGCTGTGGAATGTGATGTATTCCGTGTCCCCGTCTGGCTGCCGTGGAATGTGGTGTATTCCGTGTCCCCGTCTAGCTGCCGTGAAATGTGGCGTATTCCGTGTCCCCGTCTGGCTGCTGTGGAATGTGGCGTATTCCGTGTCCCCGTCTGGCTGCCGTGGAATGTGGCGTATTGCGTGTCCCCGTCTGGCTGCCGTGGAATGTGGCGTATTCCGTGTTCCCGTCTGGCTGCCGTGGAATGTGGCGTATTCCGTGTCCCCGTCTGGCTGCTGTGGAATGTGGCATATTCCGTGTCCCCGTCTGGCTGCCGTGTAATGTGGCGTATTCCGTGTCCCCGTCTGGCTGCCGTGGAATGTGGCGTATTCCGTGTCCCCGTCTGGCTGCAGTGGAATGTGGCGTATTCCATGTCCCCGTCTGGCTGCCGTGGAATGTGGCGTATTCCGTGTCCCCGTCTGGCTGCCGTGGAATGTGGCGTATTCCGTGTCCCCGTCTGGCTGCCGTGGAATGTGGCGTATTCCGTGTCCCCGTCTGGCTGCCGTGGAATGTGGTGTATTCCGTGTCCCCGTCCGGCTGCCGTGGAATGTGGAGTATTCCGTGTCCCCGTCTGGCTGCCGTGCAATGTGGCGTATTCTGTGTTTCCGTCTGGCTGCTGTGGAATGTGATGTATTCCGTGTCCCCGTCTGGCTGCCGTGGAATGTGGCGTATTCCGTGTCCCCGTCTTGCTGCCGTGGAATGTGGCGTATTCCGTGTCCCCGTCTGGCTGCTGTGGAATGTGGCGTATTCCGTGTCCCCGTCTGGCTGCCGTGGAATGTGGTGTATTCCGTGTCCCCGTCCGGCTGCCGTGGAATGTGGTGTATTCCGTGTCCCCGTCCGGCTGCCGTGGAATGTGGCGTATTCAGTGTCCCCGTCTGGCTGCTGTGGAATGTGATGTATTCCGTGTCCCCGTCTGGCTGCCGTGGAATGTGGTGTATTCCGTGTCCCCGTCTAGCTGCCGTGAAATGTGGCGTATTCCGTGTCCCCGTCTGGCTGCTGTGGAATGTGGCGTATTCCGTGTCCCCGTCTGGCTGCCGTGGAATGTGGCGTATTGCGTGTCCCCGTCTGGCTGCCGTGGAATGTGGCGTATTCCATGTTCCCATCTGGCTGCCGTGGAATGTGGTGTATTCCGTGTCCCCGTCTGGCTGCCGTGTAATGTGGCGTATTCCGTGTCCCCGTCTGGCTGATGTGGAATGTGGCGTATTCCGTGTCCCCGTCTGGCTGCCGTGGAATGTGGCGTATTGCGTGTCCCCGTCTGGCTGCCGTGGAATGTGGCGTATTCCGTGTTCCCGTCTGGCTGCCGTGGAATGTGGCGTATTCCGTGTCCCCGTCTGGCTGCCGTGTAATGTGGCGTATTCCGTGTCCCCGTCTGGCTGCTGTGGAATGTGGCGTATTCCGTGTCCCCGTCTGGCTGCCGTGTAATGTAGCGTATTCCGTGTCCCCGTCTGGCTGCCGTGTAATGTGGCGTATTCCGTGTCCCCGTCTGGCTGCCGTGGAATGTGGCGTATTCCGTGTCCCCGTCTGGCTGCCGTGGAATGTGGCGTATTCCGTGTCCCCGTCTGGCTGCCGTGGAATGTGGCGTATTCCGTGTCCCCGTCTGGCTGCAGTGGAATGTGGCGTATTCCGTGTCCCCGTCTGGCTGCCGTGGAATGTGGCGTATTCCGTGTCCCCGTCTGGCTGCCGTGGAATGTGGCGTATTCCGTGTCCCCGTCTGGCTGCCGTGGAATGTGGCGTATTCCGTGTCCCCGTCTGGCTGCCGTGGAATGTGGTGTATTCCGTGTCCCCGTCCGGCTGCCGTGGAATGTGGCGTATTCCGTGTCCCCGTCTGGCTGCCGTGCAATGTGGCGTATTCCGTGTCCCCGTCTGGCTGCTGTGGAATGTGGCGTATTCCGTGTCCCCGTCTGGCTGCCGTGGAATGTGGTGTATTCCGTGTCCCCGTCCGGCTGCCGTGGAATGTGGCGTATTCCGTGTCCCCGTCCGGCTGCCGTGGAATGTGGCGTATTCAGTGTCCCCGTCTGGCTGCTGTGGAATGTGATGTATTCCGTGTCCCCGTCTGGCTGCCGTGGAATGTGGTGTATTCCGTGTCCCCGTCCGGCTGCCGTGGAATGTGGCGTATTCAGTGTCCCCGTCTGGCTGCCGTGGAATGTGGCGTATTCAGTGTCCCCGTCTGGCTGCTGTGGAATGTGATGTATTCCGTGTCCCCGTCTGGCTGCCGTGGAATGTGGTGTATTCCGTGTCCCCGTCTAGCTGCCGTGAAATGTGGCGTATTCCGTGTCCCCGTCTGGCTGCCGTGGAATGTGGTGTATTCCGTGTCCCCGTCTGGCTGCCATGGAATGTGGCGTATTCCGTGTCCCCGTCTGGCTGCCGTGGAATGTGGCGTTTTCCGTGTCCCCGTCTGGCTGCCGTGGAATGTGGCGTATTCCGTGTCCCCGTCTGGCTGCCGTGGAATGTGGCGTATTCCGTGTCCCCGTCTGGCTGCCGTGTAATGTGGCGTATTCCGTGTCCCTGTCTGGCTGCTGTGGAATGTGGCGTAATTCGTGTCCCCGTCTGGCTGCCGTGTAATGTGGCGTATTCCGTGTCCCCGTCTGGCTGCCGTGGAATGTGGCGTATTCCGTGTCCCCGTCTGGCTGCCATGGAATGTGGCGTATTCCGTGTCCCCGTCTGGCTGCCGTGGAATGTGGCGTATTCCGTGTCCCCGTCTGGCTGCCGTGGAATGTGGCGTATTCCGTGTCCCCGTCTGGCTGCCGTGGAATGTGGCGTATTCCGTGTCCCCGTCTGGCTGCCGTGGAATGTGGCGTATTCCGTGTCCCCGTCTGGCTGCCGTGGAATGTGGTGTATTCCGTGTCCCCGTCCGGCTGCCGTGGAATGTGGCGTATTCCGTGTCCCCGTCTGGCTGCCGTGCAATGTGGCGTATTCCGTGTCCCCGTCTGGCTGCTGTGGAATGTGGCGTATTCCGTGTCCCCGTCTGGCTGCCGTGGAATGTGGTGTATTCCGTGTCCCCGTCCGGCTGCCGTGGAATGTGGCGTATTCCGTGTCCCCGTCCGGCTGCCGTGGAATGTGGCGTATTCAGTGTCCCCGTCTGGCTGCCGTGGAATGTGATGTATTCCGTGTCCCCGTCTGGCTGCCGTGGAATGTGGCGTATTCCGTGTCCCCGTCCGGCTGCCGTGGAATGTGGCGTATTCAGTGTCCCCGTCTGGCTGCTGTGGAATGTGATGTATTCCGTGTCCCCGTCTGGCTGCCGTGGAATGTGGTGTATTCCGTGTCCCCGTCTAGCTGCCGTGAAATGTGGCGTATTCCGTGTCCCCGTCTGGCTGCCGTGGAATGTGGTGTATTCCGTGTCCCCGTCTGGCTGCCATGGAATGTGGCGTATTCCGTGTCCCCGTCTGGCTGCCGTGGAATGTGGCGTTTTCCGTGTCCCCGTCTGGCTGCCGTGGAATGTGGCGTATTCCGTGTCCCCGTCTGGCTGCCGTGGAATGTGGCGTATTCCGTGTCCCCGTCTGGCTGCCGTGTAATGTGGCGTATTCCGTGTCCCTGTCTGGCTGCTGTGGAATGTGGCGTATTCCGTGTCCCCGTCTGGCTGCCGTGTAATGTGGCGTATTCCGTGTCCCCGTCTGGCTGCCGTGGAATGTGGCGTATTCCGTGTCCCCGTCTGGCTGCCGTGTAATGTGGCGTATTCCGTGTCCCTGTCTGGCTGCTGTGGAATGTGGCGTATTCCTTGTCCCCGTCTGGCTGCCATGGAATGTGGCGTATTCCGTGTCTCCGTCTGGCTGCCGTGGAATGCGGTGTATTCCGTGTCCCCGTCTGGCTGCCGTGGAATGTGGCGTATTCCGTGTCCCCGTCTGGCTGCAGACACCTGAGCAGTGCTCAGCTCTCCCCATAAAACCAGCAGATATAAATAGCCGGTTATTCTTGCCTGGGAGCTGTGGGAGACATTTATTCAGCAGACGAGAGGCATTGAAGTCTTCCCTGGCAGGAGGCTCCCCACCTCCCCAGCACAAAGCCACATTCTCTGAATGCAGCGTTCTCCTCCAGGCTTGTACAGGGCCAGGCGGCAGCGACAGGTGAAAGGAGACGTTAGTCTAAAAATACCATCACACAATACACACAAGGAGGATGACTGTACAATGTCTCCTCCAGCCAGCTGTGCTGCCCCCAAATCCTCTCCCTCTCCTCTGAGCCAGGATGGGCTTCTGTCCAACAGATAGGAAGGAATTCTTCATCCCCCACCAGAATGCTCCTTCCGGAGAGTCTGTAGTCTAACTATTATTATTATTATTATTATTATTATTATTATGTATTTATATAGCACTGACATCTTCTGCAGCACTGTACAGTGTACATAGTCATGTCACTGACTGTCCTCAGAGGAGCTCACAATCTAATCCTACCATAGTTATAGCCTAATGTCCTACCATATTATTATTATGTATTTATACAGCACTGACATCTTCTGCAGCACATTACAGAGTACATAGTCATGTCACTGACTGTCCTCAGAGGAGCTCACAATCTAATCCTAGTATAGCCATAGTCTAATGTCCTACCATATTATTATTATGTATTTATATAGCACGGACATCTTCTGCAGCACATTACAGAGTACATAGTCATGTCACTGACTGTCCTCAGAGGAGCTCACACTCTAATCCTACCATAGTCATAGTGTAATGTCCTACCATATTATCATTATGTATTTATATAGCACTGACATCTTCTGCAGCACATTGCAGAGTGCATAGTCATGTCACTGATTGTCCTCAGAGGAGCTCACACTCTAATCCTGCCATAGTCCTAGTCTAATGTCCTACCATATAATTATTATGTATTTATATAGCACTGACCTCCTCTGCAGCACATTACAGAGTACATCGTCATGTCACTGACTGTCCTCAGAGGGGCTCACTATCTAATCCTACCATAGTCATAGTGTAATGTCCTACCATATTATTATTATGTATTTATATAGCACTGACATCTTCTGCAGCACATTACAGTGTACATAGTCATGTCACTGACTGTCCTCAGAGGAGCTCACACTCTAATCCTACCATAGTCATAGTCTAATGTCCTACCATATTATTATGTATTAATATAGCACTGACATCTTCTGCAGCACATTACAGAGTACATAGTCATGTCACTGACTGTCCTCACAGGAGCTCACACTCTAATCCTATCATAGTCATAGTCTAATGTCCTACCATATTATTATTATTATATATTTATATAGCACTGACATCTCCTGCAGCACATTACAGAGTACATAGCCATGTCACTGACTGTCCTCAGAGGAGCTCACACTCTAATCCTATCATAGTCATAGTGTAATGTCCTACCATATTATTATTATTATGTATTTATATAGCACTGACATCTTCTGCAGCACATTACAGAGTACATAGTCATGTTACTGACTGTCCCCAGAGGAGCTTGCACTCTAATCCTATCATAGTCATAGTCTAATGTCCTACCATATTATTATTATGTATTTATATAGCACTGACCTCTCCTGCAGCACTTTACAGAGTACATAGTCATGTCACTGACTGTCCTCAGAGGAGCTCACAGTCTAATCCTACCATAGTCATAGTGTAATGTCCTACCATATTATTATTATTATGTATTTATATAGCACTGACATCTCCTGCAGCACATTACAGAGTATATATTGTCTTGTCAGTAACTGTCCCTCACAAGAGCTCACACTCTAGTCCCTAGAGTGTGTTTGTATTGTGTAGTGTATGTATTGTAGTCTAGGGCCAATTTAGGGCGAATCCAATTAACTTATCTGTATGTTTTTGGGGAGGTGGGAGGGAACTGGAATACCCGGAGGAAACCCACGCTGACATGGGGAGAACATACAAACTCTGTGCAGATAGTGCCCCAGCTGGGATTCAGACCAGGGACTCAGTGTCTATAGTTTATCAAAATACTTTCACTCAAAATGGCGTTTAATGGAGTTAATTGTAATCTTAAGCCATTGTGTGAGGGCTGGTACACACTGTAATTGCGCTGATTGCGTGGTGAGTCATGGGCAAAGTGCTACAGCAGCGTCACTCTACAGGGTGATCTCTACGCAGCATTTGGATTTTGAGAAAATCAAATAAGTGCTCCCTGTACCATTATTAGAGTGATATTTTCTATAGCAATGCGCAAAAATGCACAATCCTCTAGCCCAGAGTCCCCCAACCCTGTCCTCGGGGCCACCAACAGGGCATGTTTTGTGGAAATCCACAGAGGTAGATAATCAGCTCTGCTGAGACACTAATTACCCCACCTGTGCATGATTGTGGTTTCCTGCAGGACATGCACTGTTGGTGGGCCCCGAGGACAGGGTTGGGGAGCTCTGCTTTAACCACAATAGCAGCTTGAAATGACATTTTTCGTTTGAAAACTACTGTGCATTCTAATCTGACGGCAAATCTGGTTTGGCTGCCTAGTGCAATAAACTAGCAGGTGACAGGGAACGGTTATACTTACCTGTTCTGCTTCTTCTCTCACTCCACCAGTCACTGTGAACTTCCAACAGGTCTTCTGGGTCCCAATCACATCTGATCACATGATATGACATGTGATAGGGATTAGTGTTGGGCGAACAGTGTTCGCCACTGTTCGGGTTCTGACGGTGCTCGGCCAAACCGTTCGGCCACATGGCCGAACTAAGAGCGCATGGCCGAACGTTCCCCGAACGTTCGGCTAGCGCTGTGATTGGCCGAACGGGTCACGTGGTTCGGACCCGAACGCGCTCTGATTGGCCGAACGGTCACGTGGTTCGGGTAAATAAATACCCGAACCACGTCATATCTCCGCCATTTGTCTGTGGGTTTAGCTTTGGGTAGGCAGGCAGGGTAGTTCGCTCTCCAGCCACGCTAGCTAGGGTCCCCCCCAGTCATTGTGTGTCGCTGCTGGGAACAGTAGTACACCGCTCGCTCAGCCACACTATATATAGCATTGTTTACTGCCACTGTGTACCTCGCTCAGCCACGCTATATATATAGCATTGTGTTTTCTGACACTCTGTGTACACGGCTTAGCCTGACTAATATAGCATTGTGTGTACTGCCACTGTGCACCTCGCTCAGCCACGCTATATATAGCATTGTGTGTACTGCCACTGTGCACCTCGCTCAGCCACGCTATATATAGCATTGTGTGTACTGCCACTGTGCACCTCGCTCAGCCACGCTATATATATAGCATTGTGTTTTCTGACACTCTGTGTACACGGCTTAGCCTGACTAATATAGCATTGTGTGTACTGCCACTGTGCACCTCGCTCAGCCACGCTATATATAGCATTGTGTGTACTGCCACTGTGCACCTCGCTCAGCCACGCTATATATAGCATTGTGTGTACTGCCACTGTGCACCTCGCTCAGCCACGCTATATATATAGCATTGTGTTTTCTGACACTCTGTGTACACGGCTTAGCCTGACTAATATAGCATTGTGTGTACTGCCACTGTGCACCTCGCTCAGCCACGCTATATATAGCATTGTGTGTACTGCCACTGTGCACCTCGCTCAGCCACGCTATATATAGCATTGTGTTTTCTGACACTCTGTGTACACGGCTTAGCCTGACTAATATAGCATTGTGTGTACTGCCACTGTGCACCTCGCTCAGCCACGCTATATATAGCATTGTGTTTACTGCCACTCTGTGTACACCGCTCAGCCAGACTATATACCATTGATTACTGACACTCTGTGTACACCGCTCAGCCAGACTATATACCATTGTTTACTGACACTCTGTGTACACCGCTCAGCCAGACTATATACCATTGTTTACTGACACTCTGTGTACACTGCTCAGCCAGACTATATACCATTGTTTACTACCACTCTGATTCTGCTGGGAACAGTAGTACACCGCTCGCTCAGCCAGACTATATAGCATTGTGTTTACTGCCACTCTGTGTACACCGCTCAGCCACACTATATAGCATTGCGTACTCTGCCAGTCAGTGTGTATATTGCTGGGATCAGTAATACTCCACTCACCGTCAACCACTATATGAGCTCAACATGAGTTCCCCAGAGACCTCCGCTGTGAGCAGCACTCCCAACAACAGCAACAGCCAACGCCCCACGCAAGCTATAACATCCACCCCAGCAGCCAGTGGTCAGCAGCAGCCCTCCCCGGAGGAGAACGTTGTGTCCATCGGTCCGTCGCCAGAGCGATTAATGAGGGCTGCCATTGAGGAGATGATGGGGCCTGATGTGGAGGAGGAGGTCTGGCTCAGGCCAGCATCCCAAGTTAATGTTGAGGACGATGAGGGGTCTGTGTCTGGCGATGTTGGGGTGGCAGAGGTGGTGGGTGGGTCAGACTCAGGAGAAGAGTTGTATGAAGAGGATGATGATCGGGACCATCTGTATGTGCCTCAGAGTCCGACCCCGGAAAACATGTTGTATCGTGTGTTTAGGTACCAAAATCTGCGTTCCCTCCCAGTAGTGTTAGGCGAACAGTGTTTGCCACTGTTCGGGTTCTGCAGAACATCACCCTGTTCGGGGTGACTATATAGCAGACTATATAGCATTGTGTTTAATGCCACTCTGTGTACACGGTTCAGCCACACTATATAGCATTGTGTTTACTTCCACTCTGTGTCTGCTGGGAACAGTAGTACACCGCTCACCCGCCACTGTATAGCATTGTGCTCTGTGTCGCTGCTGACAATAGTGGTACACCGCTCACCCACCACTGTATAGCATTTCTGTACTGCCACTGTACTGCTGCCAGTCAGCGTGTACTTTAAGGATAAGTGAAATGAGGAAGAAATCCGGTGAAAGAGGGAGGGGCAAGGGAAGAGGTGTTTCCCCTGACGGTTCACGTACAGGCCACAGGGGAGCACCCAAGAAAACCCACTCAATACCGCCCATGTTGTCCAGGACAACAACCCTCACAGATCCAAAAGAACAGGACCAGATAATTACTTGGATGACCTCTCAAGCGTCCAGCAGTGGGTTAAGCAGCACCAGCACATCACGCACGAGGTCCGAGTCCTCAGCCAGTTACAAGGAGCCAGTGGGCACAAAGCTGACACAACCGGCAGCGACACCACGCACACAACTGCCAGATAACCAGACGACGTTGGAGTGAGCTGCGCAGAGGTTGTTCTGGGGAGCTCTACTCCACGGCGGCGGCCCCCCACAATGACATATGACGAGTTTGAGGAGATGGAAGAGGAGGGTATGGACAATGTGGACATAGACCCAGATTTTGTTTGTGAACGAGAACATCGCCGTCGTAGCAGCAGCACAGATGAGTCTGTTGAGGAACCCACTGCTGCACGAGTTCGCCTTGTGCCACAAGGTAGGCGGCGCGCAATTTCAGGCACCGCAAGCATGGAAGTTCAAGTGAGAGGCAAAAGAGGCGCAAACAGAAATCGCCAGCAAGGCAGGTGCTCCAAAGTCTGGGCTTTCTTTGAAGACTGCACTAAGGATGTTACCATGGCGATTTGCAAGGTGTGCAAGACCCGCCTGAGCAGGGGGAAAAGTATTAACAACCTCTCCACCCCCAGCATGAGCCGCCACATTCTATCCAAACATCCCACTCTGTGGGCAAACGCGGCAGGACAGGGTACCACCAGCAACACTGCCTCCCTTGGGTTCACCAGACTCACCACCAGACCCGCCTCAGCAGCAGCAGTAGCCCAGCCATTGCGTGGTTCACAACATTCACAAACATCAGAGGATGCTGACACTGTCACTTTCCGGACTAGTGCTCTTGAGGTCTCCCAGTGTTCATCAAACACAACAACCAACAGCCCTTCGGTGTGCAGCCCTACGGTTGAGTTGTCTGTCTCTGAGATATTTGAGCGCAAGAGGAAATTGCCAGCAAATGACCCCCGGGCCGTGGCAGTAACAGCCAGCCAGCATAGCCAAGGTTCTGGCCTGCGAAATGCTGCCATATCGAGTGGTGGAGACAAACAGCTTCAAGGGCATGATGTCAGTGGCCATCCCACGTTACGTGGTTCCCAGCCGCTACCACTTTGCGCGCTCTGCAGTGCCTGAGTTGCATGAGCACGTGGTCAGCTAAATAACCCGAAGCTTGAAGAATGCCGTTGCCTGCAAGGTTCACCTCACCACTGAAACCTGGACGAGTGCGTTCGGCCAGGGTCGATACATCTCCCTTACCGCGCACTGGGTGAACCTTGTGGAGCCTGGCAGCGATTCCTCACCTGCTACGGCGCGGGTGTTGCCCACGCCGCAAACAGCTGCACCGCCGTCCCTCCCACTGGATAACAACAGCAGCACCTACCTCTCTGACTCCTTCTCCTCCAACGCATCTCAAAGCTGTACCTCATCCGGAAACGCTAACCCAGCACCAGCAGCAGTAGGATCGTGGAAGCAGTGCAGCACAGCTGTTGGTATGCGTCAGCAAGCGTTGCTGAAGCTGATCTGCCTTGGGGATAAGCAGCACACAGGGGAGGAAATTTGGAGGGGAATAAAGGAACAGACGGATTTGTGGCTGGCACCGCTGGACCTGAAACCGGGAATGAAGCTAGACACCTGGTACGAACTGGCAATGTACGCAATAGAGGTGCTGGCTTGCCCGGCAGCCAGCGTTATGTCGGAACGCTGTTTCAGTGCTGCCGGAGGCATCATCACAGATCGGCGTATCCGCCTCTCCACAGAAAATGCAGACCGTCTGACTCAAATTAAAATGAATCAATCCTGGATTGGAAACGACTACGCAACACTCCAGGACCCCAACCAAGTAACATGACCAATGAACATCTGGGATGGTTTAGCGTTTCCGGTCCCTGTTTTTTGAACCTCTCATCTGTATTACATTTATGACTGCATGGCGGCAAAAAGCATTGCTGCTATATCCGCACGCTTTTTGTCCTCATGCAAGGCCTGGGTTGTTGTGTCTCAAAGAGCATGGCCTTCTTCTCCTCCTGCGCCTGCTCCTGTTCCATCACGTGTGCTGCTGCTGATGGGTTAGCGTTGCCGCCCGGTCCCTGTTTATTGAACCTCTTATCTTTATTACATTTATGACTGCATGCATGGCGGTAAAAAGCATGCTATCCGCACGCTTTTTGTCCTCATGCAAGGCCTGAGTTGTTGTGTCTCACAAAGCGTGGCCTTCTCCTCCTGCGCCTCCTCCTGTTCCATCACGTGTGCTGCTGCTGCTGCTGCTGGGATAGCGTTGCCGGTCCCTGTTTATGGAACCTCTTATCTTTATTACATTTATGACTGCATGGCGGTACAAAGCATGCTATCCGCACGCTTTTTGTCCTCATGCAAGGCCTGGGTTGTTGTGTCTCACAAAGCGTGGCCTTCTCCTCCTGCGCCTCCTCCTGTTCCATCACGTCTGCTGCTGCTGGGTTAGCGTTGCCGCGTGGTCCCTGTTTATTGAACCACTTATCTTTATTACATTTATGACTGCATGGCGGTACAAAGCATGCTATCCGCACGCTTCCTGTCCTCATGCAAGGCCTGGGTTGTTGTGTCTCACAAAGCGTGGCCTTCTCCTCCTGCGCCTCCTCCTGTTCCATCACGTGTGCTGCTGCTGGGTTAGCGTTGCCGCGTGGTCCCTGTTTATTGAACCACTTATCTTTATTACATTTATGACTGCATGGCGGTACAAAGCATGCTATCCGCACGCTTCTTGTCCTCATGCAAGGCCTGGGTTGTTGTGTCTCACAAAGCGTGGCCTTCTCCTCCTGCGCCTCCTCCTGTTCCATCACGTGTGCTGCTGCTGGGTTAGCGTTGCCGCGTGGTCCCTGTTTATTGAACCACTTATCTTTATTACATTTATGACTGCATGGCGGTACAAAGCATGCTATCCGCACGCTTCTTGTCCTCATGCAAGGCCTGGGTTGTTGTGTCTCAAAGCGTGGCCTTCTCCTCCTGCGCCACCCTCCTCCTGTTCCATCACGTGTGCTGCTGCTGCTGGGTTAGCGTTACCGGTCCCTTTTCCTGGAACCTCTTATATGTATTACATTTATGACTGCATGCCGACAAAAAACATGTTACCTGTGCAAAGAAAACAGACATTTCCCGCATTTAAAAGACAGTTTTCCCTTTAAAACTTTAAAATCGATTTTCTCAAAAACTATAAGCTCTTTTTGCAAATTTTTTTTTCCTCTTGTACCCACTCCCAAGGTGCACATACCCTGTAAATTTGGGGTATGTAGCATGTAAGGAGGCTTTACAAACCACAAAAGTTCGGGTCCCCATTGACTTCCATTATGTTCGGAGTTCGGGTCGAACACCCGAACATCGCGGCCATGTTCGGCCTGTTCGGCCCGAACCCGAACATCTAGATGTTCGCCCAACACTAATAGGGATCCAGAAGACAGTGTCAGAGTTACAGCACCAAGAGACTCTTCAATCACTCCTCTTCTGCCACCAGGTGGCGCTGTAACCCTGACAGTCTCCTGGATCTCTATCACGTCATGTCATGTGATCAGAACCGAGAAGACATGTCACAATTACATCGCCGCCGCGATGGAGGAAGAAGAAGCCGATCCAGTCGTTCGGACAGGTAACTATAAACGCTCCCGGCGCCGCCCTGCATACCCTGCCAGGATTCCACAGCGGCAGGAAATATACAGCCCTGCAGCCCAATGAAGTTATACTTTATTTGGCTACTAAAGGGTGAAAATCGATCTGAAAATCGCTTTGCAGAATCCCAGTTGTTAAGTGCTTAGAGGTTGCGATTGTCACCGAGGATTTATATATACTGAGGCTACTAACCTGGCGCCTCCGTTCAAATTCTGTTTAATACAGTGAGAGATCGGTGAGGTACAGAGATAGTAGAATATCGACAAAATTACCAATACTCTAACTGGAATTAGCAAGCTCCCAATTATAGAATATAAATGATATAACCAATATAATACCAGCGGCTCCACCCAGCGCACAAATGTCCAGATGCCCTTTATCAGCTATATATACCAATATAAGGTTAAATAAGTATTTGATCCCCTAAGCAAACAATGACTTACTACTTGATGGAGAAGCCCTTGTTAGCAATCTCAGAGGTTAGATGTCTCTTGTTGTTGGTCGCCAGGTTTACACATATCTCAGGAGGGATTTTGGCCTGCTCCTCTCTGCAGATCCTCTCCAAGTCAGTAAAGTTTCAAAGCTTATGTTTGGCAATTCGGACCTCCAGCTCCCTCCACTGATTTTTTTTGTGTTTAAAGTGTACCAGATATGAAGCACTCTTATGTATTTTTCCATATATATCAGTGGGAACATTAGAGAAAACACCTACCCTGCTCTCTGTTTCATCCTTCACTGCTCAGCCTGCTTGTTATCAGCCCTGATAAAATCCCTGACTGAGCATTCAGTCTGGCTTTGCTCAGGAATCATTATAGCTGAGTCTGTCTTCTCTGATGTCTTTTCAAGCCCAAGCCTGCCCCCTTGTGGCTCAGCCTTCCTGTTCTGTATAATCACAGCATCACAGAGAGCTTTGTTAGTCATAAGAGGTTTTTAGAAATGGTGATTTCATTTGGCACACAGCCCACTAAATAATATGCTTTTCTGATGAGCTGTGTTTTGCATGGAGTTTTAGTATAAAAAAACACAAAAAATGGCACACCAGAGCTGCAAAAATACCAGGTATAGTATTTATATTGTAAAACCTATCGGTCGCCAGGTTGGGTTCTGGGTCGGCGTCTTCTACGCTCCACCACGTGGGTCACGTTGCCCGGCCGACGTCATCAGCACGGTATTGCGCAGGTGCAGAACTACTGCTACTACTGCGCAGTACCAGCCTGATGACGTCGGTCGTACCACGTAATCTGCGCGGTGGAGCCCAGAACACGCCGACCCGGAACCCGATCTGGTGAGGTCGGGTTCTGCAGTGGAGAAGACCAAGGGAGCCTCCAGAGCTGCGGTGAGGGCACAGGACGGCTACCACGGGCTGGAGGAAGCCCTAGGTACGTTTTTTTTTTTTCCTTGGACACTTACTTTAAGGTCTGGACACTGGCTAGGCCACACCAGGACCTCCATATGCTTCTTCTTGAGTCATGCTGGAAGACCCATCCACGACCCATCTTCTATGCTCTGGCTGATGGAAGGGGGAGCTTACCCAAGATTTGACTGTACATGGCCTCGTCCATTGTCTTTTTTTATGTGGTGAAGGTGTCCTGTCCCCTTACCAGAAAAACAACCCTTAAAGCATAATGTGTCCATTTCCATGTTTGGTGTGGATGGTGTTCTTGGGGTCATAGGTAGCATTCCTCCTCCTCCGGCAAGTTGAGTTGATGCCAAAGAGCTCAATTTTGGTCTAATCTGAGGACAACACTGTCACCCAATTCTCCCCAGGAACATTCAGATGTGCATTGGCAATCTGCAGATGGCCGGTGCTTTCTTCAGCAGGGGGACCTTGTGGGCTCTGCAAGACTTGAGCCCTTCCTTCACAGCATAGTGTGTTACCAGTTGTTTTCTCTGTGACGATGGTCCCGGCTGCCCTGAGATCATTGACAAGTTCCTCCCATGTAGCTCTGGACTTCTTCATCCCTGTTCTCATGATCATTGCAACTCTACTGTAACGATCAGTGTCAGCCAGAACAGATTTTCTGATTATTGGTGATCTGCAGTATCACCAATAATACAGATGTTATACCTGATTATGTGGTGATCTGCAGAATCACCAATAATACAAGTATAGCAACACACACAGGATACAAAGATGTAAGATGGTGTTAGGTGCAACAGTAAATATAGATGGAGATACCCACTGTCCAGAGGAGCTGGTGAAGTGGGTATCTCTAATCAACACAGTAATCTGTATTCCAGCAAGCTGGAGACTCAGAGGGGTAATGGTAGGTTTACCCAAGGAGCGGGTGATGCACAGTAAGACAATGTAGCGAGATCACTCGAGGAGCGAGTGATTCAGACTGTAGTGCAACACGTGATCCCCTGAGGGGCAGGAGATGCAGACAGCATATAATGATAGCTAGTCACCTGAGGAGCAGGTGATTAAGACTGTACTGCAGCTATCAACCTGAGGAGCAGGTGACTCAGACTATACTGCAGCTAACTACCTGAGGAGCAGGTGATTCAGACTATACTGCAGCTATCAATCTGAGGAGCAGGTGATTAAGACTATACTGCAGCTATCAACCTGAGGAGCAGGTGATTCATACTATACTGCAGCTATCAACCTGAGGAGCAGGTGATTCAGACTATACTGCAGCTATCAACCTGAGGAGCAGGTGATTCAGACTATACTGCAGCTATCAACCTGAGGAGCAGGTGATTCATACTATACTGCAGCTATCAACCTGAGGAGCAGGTGATTCAGACCCGGCCATCCACGAACCTCCCAGATGTGCATGTCACTGTTAACCACACTACCATTCGCCCTACCTCTCAAGCCCGCTGTCTGGGTGTCACTAGTGTTGGGCGAACAGTGTTCGCCACTGTTCGGGTTCTGCAGAACATCACCCTGTTCGGGTGATGTTCGAGTTCGGCCGAACACCTGACGGTGCTCGGCCAAACCGTTCGGCCATATGGCCGAACTAAGAGCGCATGGCCGAACGTTCCCCGAACGTTCGGCTAGCGCTGTGATTGGCCGAACGGGTCACGTGGTTCGGACCCGAACGCGCTCTGATTGGCCGAACGGTCACGTGGTTCGGGTAAATAAATACCCGAACCACGTCATATCTCCGCCGTTTGTCTGTGGGTTTAGCTTTGGGTAGGCAGGCAGGGTAGTTCGCGCTCCAGCCACGCTAGCCAGGGTCCCCCCTGTCATTGTGTCACTGCTGGGAACAGTAGTACACCGCTTGCTCAGCCACACTATATAGCATTCTGTTTACTGCCACTCTGTGTACCTCGCTCAGCCACACTATATAGCATTCTGTTTACTGCCACTCTGTGTCTGCTGGGAATAGTAGTACACCGCTTGCTCAGCCACACTATATAGCATTCTGTTTACTGCCACTCTGTGTACCTCGCTCAGCCACACTATATAGCATTCTGTTTACTGCCACTCTGTGTCTGCTGGGAATAGTGGTACACCGCTCGCTCAGCCACACTATATAGCATTCTGTTCACTGTTCTGTGTCTGCTTGGAATAGTGGTACACCGCTCGCTCAGCCACACTATATAGCATTCTGTTTACTGTTCTGTGTCTGCTGGGAATAGTGGTACACCGCTCGCTCAGCCACACTATATAGCATTCTGTTTACTGTTCTGTGTCTGCTGGGAATAGTGGTACACCGCTCGCTCAGCCACACTATATAGCATTCTGTGCACTGTTCTGTGTCTGCTGGGAATAGTGGTACACCGCTCGCTCAGCCACACTATATAGCATTCTGTTCACTGTTCTGTGTCTGCTGGGAATAGTGGTACACCGCTCGCTCAGCCACACTATATAGCATTCTGTTTACTGTTCTGTGTCTGCTGGGAATAGTGGTACACCGCTCGCTCATCCACACTATATAGCATTCTGTTCACTGTTCTGTGTCTGCTGGGAATAGTGGTACACCGCCCGCTCAGCCACACTATATAGCATTCTGTTCACTGTTCTGTGTCTGCTGGGAATAGTGGTACACCGCTCGCTCAGCCACACTATATAGCATTCTGTTCACTGTTCTGTGTCTGCTGGGAACAGTAGTACACCGCTCGCTCAGCCAGAGTATATAGCATTGTGTTTACTGCCACTCTGTGTACACCGCTCAGCCAGACTATATACCATTGTTTACTGACACTCTGTGTACACCGCTCAGCCAGACTATATACCATTGTTTACTGACACTCTGTGTACACCGCTCAGCCAGACTATATACCATTGTTTACTGCCACTCTGATTCTGCTGGGAACAGTAGTACACCGCTCGCTCAGCCAGACTATATAGCATTGTGTTTACTGCCACTCTGTGTACACCGCTCAGCCAGACTATATACCATTGTTTACTGACACTCTGTGTACACCGCTCAGCCAGACTATATACCATTGTTTACTGAAACTCTGTGTACACCGCTCAGCCAGACTATATACCATTGTTTACTGCCACTCTGATTCTGCTGGGAACAGTAGTACACCGCTCGCTCAGCCAGACTATATACCATTGTTTACTGACACTATATAGCAGACTATATAGCATTGTGTGTACACCGCTCAGCCAGACTATATACCATTGTTTACTGACACTCTGTGTACACCGCTCAGCCAGACTATATACCATTGTTTACTGCCACTCTGATTCTGCTGGGAACAGTAGTACACCGCTCGCTCAGCCAGACTATATACCATTGTTTACTGACACTCTGTGTACACCGCTCAGCCAGACTATATACCATTGTTTACTGCCACTCTGATTCTGCTGGGAACAGTAGTACACCGCTCGCTCAGCCAGACTATATACCATTGTTTACTGACACTATATAGCAGACTATATAGCATTGTGTGTACACCGCTCAGCCAGACTATATACCATTGTTTACTGACACTCTGTGTACACCGCTCAGCCAGACTATATACCATTGTTTACTGCCACTCTGATTCTGCTGGGAACAGTAGTACACCGCTCGCTCAGCCAGACTATATACCATTGTTTACTGACACTCTGTGTACACCGCTCAGCCAGACTATATACCATTGTTTACTGCCACTCTGATTCTGCTGGGAACAGTAGTACACCGCTCGCTCAGCCAGACTATATAGCATTGTGTTTACTGCCACTCTGTGTACACCGCTCAGCCACACTATATAGCATTGCGTACTCTGCCAGTCAGTGTGTATATTGCTGGGATCAGTAATACTCCACTCACCGTCAACCACTATATGAGCTCAACATGAGTTCCCCAGAGACCTCCGCTGTGAGCAGCACTCCCAACAACAGCAACAGCCAACGCCCCACGCAAGCTATAACATCCACCCCAGCAGCCAGTGGTCAGCAGCAGCCCTCCCCGGAGGAGAACGTTGTGTCCATCAGTCCGTCGCCAGAGCGATTAATGAGGGCTGCCATTGAGGAGATGATGGGGCCTGATGTGGAGGAGGAGGTCTGGCTCAGGCCAGCATCCCAAGTTAATGTTGAGGACGATGAGGGGTCTGTGTCTGGGGATGTTGGGGTGGCAGAGGTGGTGGGTGGGTCAGACTCAGGAGAAGAGTTGTATGATGAGGATGATGATCGGGACCATCTGTATGTGCCTCAGAGTCCGACCCCGGAAAACATGTTGTATCGTGTGTTTAGGTACTAAAATCTGCGTTCCCTCCCAGTAGTGTTGGGCGAACAGTGTTTGCCACTGTTCGGGTTCTGCAGAACATCACCCTGTTCGGGGTGACTATATAGCAGACTATATAGCATTGTGTTTAATGCCACTCTGTGTACACGGCTCAGCCACACTATATAGCATTGTGTTTACTTCCACTCTGTGTCTGCTGGGAACAGTAGTACACCGCTCACCCGCCACTGTATAGCATTGTGCTCTGTGTCACTGCTGACAATAGTGGTACACCGCTCACCCACCACTGTATAGCATTTCTGTACTGCCACTGTACTGCTGCCAGTCAGCGTGTACTTTAAGGATAAGTGAAATGAGGAAGAAATCCGTTGAAAGAGGGAGGGGCAAGGGAAGAGGTGTTTCCCCTGACGGTTCACGTACAGGCCACAGGGGAGCACCCAAGAAAACCCACTCAATACTGCCCATGTTGTCCAGGACAACAACCCTCACAGATCCAAAAGAACAGGACCAGATAATTACTTGGATGACCTCTCAAGCGTCCAGCAGTGGGTTAAGCAGCACCAGCACATCACGCACGAGGTCCGAGTCCTCAGCCAGTTAAAGTCTGGGCTTTCTTTGAAGACTGCACTGAGGATGTTACCATGGCGATTTGCAAGGTGTGCAAGACCCGCCTGAGCAGGGGGAAAAGTATTAACAACCTCTCCACCACCAGCATGAGCCGCCACATTCTATCCAAACATCCCACTCTGTGGGCAAACGCGGCAGGACAGGGTACCACCAGCAACACTGCCTCCCTTGGGTTCACCAGACTCACCACCAGACCCGCCTCAGCAGCAGCAGTAGCCCAGCCATTGCGTGGTTCACAACATTCACAAACATCAGACGATGCTGACACTGTCACTTTCCGGACTAGTGCTCTTGAGGTCTCCCAGTGTTCATCAAACACAACAACCAACAGCCCTTCGGTGTGCAGCGCTACGGTTGAGTTGTCTGTCTCTGAGATGTTTGAGCACAAGAGGAAATTGCCAGCAAATGACCCCCGGGCCGTGGCAGTAACAGCCAGCCAGCATAGCCAAGCTTCTGGCCTGCGAAATGCTGCCATATCGAGTGGTGGAGACAAACAGCTTCAAGGGCATGATGTCAGTGGCCATCCCACGTTACGTTGTTCCCAGCCGCTACCACTTTGCGCGCTCTGCAGTGCCTGAGTTGCATGAGCACGTGGTCAGCTAAATAACCCGAAGCTTGAAGAATGCCGTTGCCTGCAAGGTTCACCTCACCACTGACACCTGGACGAGTTCGTTCGGCCAGGGTCGATACATCTCCCTTACCGCGCACTGGGTGAACCTTGTGGAGCCTGGCAGCGATTCCTCACCTGCTACGGCGCGGGTGTTGCCCACGCCGCAAACAGCTGGATAACAACAGCAGCACCTACCTCTCTGACTCCTTCTCCTCCAACGCATCTCAAAGCTGTACCTCATCCGGAAATGCTAACCCAGCACCAGCAGCAGTAGGATCGTGGAAGCAGTGCAGCACAGCTGTTGGCATGCGTCAGCAAGCGTTGCTGAAGCTGATCTGCCTTGGGGATAAGCAGCACACAGGGGAGGAAATTTGGAGGGGAATAAAGGAACAGACGGATTTGTGGCTGGCACCGCTGGACCTGAAACCGGGCATGAAGCTAGACACCTGGCACGAACTGGCAATGTACGCAATAGAGGTGCTGGCTTGCCCGGCAGCCAGCGTTATGTCGGAACGCTGTTTCAGTGCTGCCGGAGGCATCATCACAGATCGGCGTATCCGCCTCTCCACAGAAAATGCAGACCGTCTGACTCAAATTAAAATGAATCAATCCTGGATTGGAAACGACTACGCAACACTCCTGGACCCCAACCAAGTAACATGACCGATGAACATCTGGGATGGTTTAGCGTTTCCGGTCCCTGTTTATTGAACCTCTCATCTGTATTACATTTATGACTGCATGGCGGCAAAAAGCATTGCTGCTATATCCGCACGCTTTTTGTCCTCATGCAAGGCCTGGGTTGTTGTGTCTCACAAAGCGTGGCCTTCTCCTCCTGCGCCTCCTCCTGTTCCATCACGTGTGCTGCTGCTGCTGCTGCTGCTGCTGCTGCTGGGTTACCGTTGCCGGTCCCTGTTTATGGAACCTCTTATCTTTATTACATTTATGACTACATGGCGGTACAAAGCATGCTATCCGCACGCTTTTTGTCCTCATGCAAGGCCTGGGTTGTTGTGTCTCACAAAGCGTGGCCTTCTCCTCCTGCGCCTCCTCCTGTTCCATCACGTGTGCTGCTGCTGCTGCTGCTGCTGCTGGGTTACCGTTGCCGGTCCCTGTTTATGGAACCTCTTATCTTTATTACATTTATGACTACATGGCGGTACAAAGCATGCTATCCGCACGCTTTTTGTCCTCATGCAAGGCCTGGGTTGTTGTGTCTCACAAAGCGTGGCCTTCTCCTCCTGCGCCTCCTCCTGTTCCATCACGTGTGCTGCTGCTGCTGCTGCTGGGTTACCGTTGCCGCGTGGTCCCTGTTTATTGAACCTCTTATCTTTATTACATTTATGACTACATGGCGGTACAAAGCATGCTATCCGCACGCTTTTTGTCCTCATGCAAGGCCTGGGTTGTTGTGTCTCACAAAGCGTGGCCTTCTCCTCCTGCGCCTCCTCCTGTTCCATCACGTGTGCTGCTGCTGCTGCTGCTGCTGCTGGGTTACCGTTGCCGCGTGGTCCCTGTTTATTGAACCTCTTATCTTTATTACATTTATGACTACATGGCGGTACAAAGCATGCTATCCGCACGCTTTTTGTCCTCATGCAAGGCCTGGGTTGTTGTGTCTCACAAAGCGTGGCCTTCTCCTCCTGCGCCTCCTCCTGTTCCATCACGTGTGCTGCTGCTGGGTTAGCGTTGCCGCGTGGTCCCTGTTTATTGAACCACTTATCTTTATTACATTTATGACTGCATGGTGGTACAAAGCATGCTATCCGCACGCTTCTTGTCCTCATGCAAGGCCTGGGTTGTTGTGTCTCAAAGCGTGGCCTTCTCCTCCTGCGCCACCCTCCTCCTGTTCCATCACGTGTGCTGCTGCTGGGTTAGCATTACCGGTCCCTTTTCCTGGAACCTCTTATATGTATTACATTTATGACTGCATGCCGACAAAAAGCATGTTACCTGTGCAAAGAAAACAGACATTTCCCGCATTTAAAAGACAGTTTTCCCTTTGAAACTTTAAAATCGATTTTCTCAAAAACTATAAGCTCTTTTTGCTAAATTTTTTTTTCCTCTTGTACCCACTCCCAAGGTGCACATACCCTGTAAATTTGGGGTATGTAGCATGTAAGGAGGCTTTACAAACCACAAAAGTTCGGGTCCCCATTGACTTCCATTATGTTCGGAGTTCGGGTCGAACACCCGAACATCGCGGCCATGTTCGGCCTGTTCGGCCCGAACCCGAACATCTAGATGTTCGCCCAACACTAGGTGTCACCCTGGACTCCGCACTCTCCTTCACTTCCCACATCCAAAACCTCACAAAGTCCTGCAACTTCCACCTTCGTAACATCTGTAAGATTCGCCCTTTCCTGACCTCTGCCACCACCAAACTCCTCATCCATGCCCTCATAATTTCCCGCCTTGACTACTGCAATGCCCTGCTGTCTGGTCTCCCTATGACCCGAACAGCCCCACTGCAGTCCATCATGAATGCGGCAGCCAGAATTATCCACTGCTCCCATCGCTCCACCACGGCAGATCCCCTCCTAGAATCCCTCCACTGGCTTCCTATCCAGTCCAGAATCAGATTCAAGATACTGTGTCTGACCTACAAATCTGTCCACAAAACCTGTCCAACCTACATTTCCCATCTTACTCAGAGGTACACACCTAGCCGCTCACTCTGCTCTTCCAATGAACTTCGCCTAACCGCCCCCCGCATCACCCAGTCCCATGCACGCCTCCAGGACTTCTCAAGAGCTGCTCCAACACTATGGAACTCCCTACCTTCACCCATTAGGGCAGCCCCCTCCTTCAACATCTTCAAGAAAGCCCTCAAAACTCACCTTTTCACTCTGGGCTACTACCCCTCACAAGTGCTCTAAACCTACAGCTGAACTCTGGTCCCCTACCTTCCGTGTCCTTACCTCTCCCTCTAGATTGTAAGCCTTTGGGCAGGGTCCTCCTCCTTTTGTGTCCTACCTGATCTTGCACCTCCATTACTGTGAACCCATGCTATGCATCTGAGTGAACATAACTTGCCTAATCTCCATGCTCCCCTCCAGTGACTGACTAAGCATTACCTTGTACTCATACTGTGCTGTATGATCTCCATGCTCCCATCCAGTGACTAAGCATTACCTTGTACTCATACTGTGCTGTATGATCTCCATGCTCCCATCCAGTGACTAAGCATTACCTTGTACTCCTACTGTGCTGTGTGATCTCCATGCTCCCCTCCAGTGACTAAGCATTACCTTGTACTCATACTGTGCTGTATGATCTCCATGCTCCCATCCAGTGACTAAGCATTACCTTGTACTCCTACTGTGCTGTGTGATCTCCATGCTCCCCTCCAGTGACTAAGCATTACCTTGTACTCATACTGTGCTGTGTGATCTCCATGCTCCATCCAGTGACTAAGCATTACCTTGTACTCATACTGTGCTGTGTGATCTCCATGCTCCCATCCAGTGACTAAGCATTACCTTGTACTCATACTGTGCTGTGTGATCTCCATGCTCCCCTCCAGTGACTAAGCATTACCTTGTACTCATACTGTGCTGTGTGATCTCCATGCTCCATCCAGTGACTAAGCATTACCTTGTACTCATACTGTGCTGTGTGATCTCCATGCTCCATCCAGTGACTAAGCATTACCTTGTACTCATACTGTGCTGTGTGATCTCCATGCTCCATCCAGTGACTGACTAAGCATTACCTTGTACTCATACTGTGCTGTGTGATCTGGTCTTTCTTGTATTCCTGTATTGTCATATTGCTGTATGTGACCCCTAAATATTGTCTGTAACCTAAACTAATGTTCAGCGCTGCGTAATATGTTGGCGCTTTATAAATACAATATATAAATAAATAAATATACTGCAGCTATCAACCTGAGGAGCAGGTGATACTAAACTGAGAGTCCCTCACCAGGACTAAGCTCCCTGGTGAGGGCAGAAGAGTCAGACAAGCAGGTTCGGCAACACATGGACAGATACGGTACAAAGGTAGAAGACAGAATCAGAGTGAGGGATAAGCTAAGTCGGCAACTGGATCAGATGGGCAAAGGCACAGAATCACAAGACAGAAGAGTAGTCAAGGCTTATTTCACTCATTACAATGCACATCAAGATCTTTGGGGCGCTGGGTTTTTTGAGGGCTTATTTGGTGTTGTTCTCTCTCACAGCTCCAATAATCTGTCCATTACAATTATAGCCCGGTCATTACTTGGTCAGAGGGCAAACAAGCATCATCAGCAGGGGATCAAATACTTCTCTCTCTCACTGTAACAGGAAGGCTGAATATTGCTCGGCATGTTGTGGGGGTTTTATGGGAACAATATTTGCTGCTTTTCCTTTGTTTCTGTCTATGCTGATTTCTGTGCCTTGAAATGTGCGCCGAATAAATATTTAGACTTTATATACAGCAGACGCCTCATCTGCATCCATTTCCCAGCTTATTCTCATAGCACAGATCCTGGATCTGCCACAAATCATTCCTCATTGTAGCACTTCTCTAATGCTGGGCATACACCTCCAACCTAAACCCCTCCCTAACACCCAACCTCCTCCATCCTAAACCCCACCCTGCCACCTAACCCTAACCACCTCCAACCTAAACCCCTCCCTGACACCTAACCACCTCCAACCTAAACCCCTCCCTGACACCTAACCTAACCACCTCCAACCTAAACCCCTCCCAGACACCTAACCCTAACCACCTCCAACCTAAACCCCTCCCTAACACCTAACCTCCTCCATCCTAAACCCCTCCCTGACACCTAACCTCCTCCATCCTAAACCCCTCCCTGACACCTAACCCTAACCACCTCCAACCTAAACCCCTCCCTGACACCTAACCACCTCCAACCTAAACCCCTCCCTGACACCTAACCTAACCACCTCCAACCTAAACCCCTCCCAGACACCTAACCCTAACCACCTCCAACCTAAACCCCTCCCTGACACCTAACCACCTCCAACCTAAACCCCTCCCTGACACCTAACCTAACCACCTCCAACCTAAACCCCTCCCAGACACCTAACCCTAACCACCTCCAACCTAAACCCCTCCCTGACACCTAACCACCTCCAACCTAAACCCCTCCCTGACACCTAACCTAACCACCTCCAACCTAAACCCCTCCCAGACACCTAACCCTAACCACCTCCAACCTAAACCCCTCCCTGACACCTAACCTCCTCCAACCTAAACCCCTCCCTGACACCTAACCTAACCACCTCCAACCTAAACCTCTCCCTGACACCTAACCTAACCACCTCCAACCTAAACCCCTCCCAGACACCTAACCCTAACCACCTCCAACCTAAACCCCTCCCTGACACCTAACCTCCTCCAACCTAAACCCCCTCCCTGACACCTAACCTCCTCCAACCTAAACCCCTCCCTGACACCTAACCTCCTCCATCCTAAACCCCTCCCTGGCACCTAACCTCCTCCATCCTAAACCCTTCCCTGCCACCTAACCCTAACCACCTCCAACCTAAACCCCTCCCTGACACCTAACCACCTCCAACCTAAACCTCTCCCTGACACCTAACCACCTCCAACCTAAACCCCTCGCTGACACCTAACCCCCTCCAACCTAAACCCCTCCCTGACACCTAACCACCTCCAACCTACACCCCTCCCTGACACCTAACCCTAACCTCCTCCAACCTAACCCCCTCCCAGACACCTAATCCCCTCCAACATAACCCCCTCCCTGACGCCTAACCTCCTCCAACCTAACCCCCTCCCTGACACCTAACAACCTCCATCCTAAACCCCTCCCTGACACCTAACCTCCTCCAACCTAAACCCCTCCCTGACGCCTAACCTCCTCCAACCTAACCCCCTCCCTGACACCTAACCTCCTCCATCCTAAACCCCTCCCTGACGCCTAACCTCCTCCAGCCTAACCCCCTCCCTGACACCTAACCTCCTCCATCCTAAACCCCTCCCTGACACCTAACCTCCTCCAACCTAACCCCTCCCTGACACCTAACCTCCTCCAACCTAACCCCCTACCTGACACCTAACCTCCTCCATCCTAAACCCCTCCCTGGCACCTATCCTCCTCCAACCTAACCCCTCCCTGACACCTAACCTCCTCCAACCTAAACCCCTCCCTGACACCTAACCACCTTCAACATAAACTCCTCCCTGACACCTAACCTCCTCCAACCTATACCCCTCCCTGACACCTAACCTCCTCCATCCTAAACCCCTCCCTGACACCTAACCCGCTGCAACCTACCCCCCTCCCAGACACCTAACCCCCTCCAACCTAAACCCCTTTCTGACGCCTAACCTCCTCCAAACTAAACCCCTCCCTCACACCTAACCTCCTCCAACCTAAACCCCTCCCTGACACCTAACCCTAACCTCCTCCAACCTAACCCCCTCCCTGACGCCTAACCTCCTCCAACCTAACCCTCTCCCTGACGCCTAACCTCCTCCAACCTAACCCCCTCCCTGACGCCTAACCTCCTCCAACCTAACCCCCTCCCTGACACCTAACCTCCTCCAACCTAAACCCCTCCCTGATACCTAACGTGATTTGATTTGCAACCTGGATTGTTTGCAAATGGAATCAGATTTGCATTGAGTATGCACATTGGTGGCATAATTTGAATAATAAATAGATTATCCCCCATCTGCACCACGTATATGAGAATTCTGGATGTATAGTGAACACCGAGCTGTGCCGTATTATCCAGTGACAGTCTGACGCCGGTGCCAGAAGCGATTGCCACACTACCGATGGCATCCATGCCAAACCCCTGCGCTGAAATGACCTGCTTCCCAATATCACCGCTGTACACACATCCCTTATGAGAAAGGCAGACATGGATGAAGGCGAAATGCAAGATGTGTTCTCTGTAGGGGATGGGAGCAAAGGAGGGGCCCCTAGACATCCACCATGCCCTAGGCACCTGCCTGAATTTGCTGTCGATCCATGCGTATGGTGGTGGGTGGACTTCTCCTTTAAGTTAACCTGTTAGAGCAGGAGGTATGTGCTGGTGACAGGGAAGGAGGTGACACCAGGTATGTGCTAGTGACAGCTAGGGAGGTGACACCAGGTATGTGCTAGCGACAGGGAGGGAGGTGACACCAGGTATGTGCTGGTGATGGGGGGGGGGTGACACCAGGTATGTGCTGGTGACAGGGAGGGAGGTGACACCGGGTATGTGTTGGTGACAGGGAGGGAGGCGACACCGGGTATGTGCTGGTGACAGGGAGGGAGGTGACACTGGGTATGTGCTGGTGACACCGGGTATGTGCTGGTGACGGGGAGGGAGGTGACACTGGGTATGTGCTGGTGACGGGGGGGAAGTGACACTGGGTATGTGCTGGTGACGGCGGGGGGTGACACCGGGTATGTGCTGGTGACGGGGGGAGGTGACACCGGGTATGTGCTGGTGGCAGGGGGGAGGTGACACTGGGTATGTGCTGGTGACAGGGAGGGAGGTGACACCGGGTATGTGCTGGTGACGGGGGGAGGTGACACCGGGTATGTGCTGGTGACGGGGGGAGGTGACACTGGGTATGTGCTGGTGACGGGGGGGAGGTGACACTGGGTATGTGCTGGTGACAGGGGGGAGGTGACACTGGGTATGTGCTGGCGAGAGGGAGGGAGGTGACACCGGTTATGTGCTGGTGACACCAGGTATGTGCTGGTGACAGGGGGAGGGAGGTGACACCGGGTATCTGCTGGTGACCGGGAGGGAGGTGACACCGGGTATGTGCTGGTGACAGGGGGAGGGAGGTGACACCGGGTATGTGCTGGTGACAGGGGGAGGGAGGTGACACCGGGTATGTGCTGGTGACAGGGGGAGGGAGGTGACACCGGGTATGTGCTGGTGACAGGGGGAGGGAGGTGACACCGGGTATCTGCTGGTGACAGGGAGGGAGGTGACACCGGGTATGTGCTGGTGATGGGGAGGGAGATAACACCGGGTATGTGCTGGTGACAGGGAGGGAGATGACACCTATATGTGCTGGTGACGAGGGGGGGACACCGGGTATGTGCTGGTGACAGGGGGGGAGGTGACACCGGGTACGTGCTGGTGACGGGGGGGGGGGGGGGGGAGGTGACACCAGCAGTGATGGAATGAGCTATGTCCGGAGCCTCCAGGCAGCTGCCACTGCTGGGAGAAGCACATTTATCTGCTGATGCATAACAGCATTTGTCTTTCTATCCAGCTCCTCTCATTCCGTCTCACTTCAGTGCAGCAACAACAAGTACATCTGTGTCTCTCTGCAGACTGACAGCAAAGGCAACACATGTGCTGCTTAAAGGAGAACTGTAGTGAGAGGTATATGGAGGCTGCCATATTTATTTCCTTTTAAGCAATGCCAGCTGCCTGGCTGTCCTGCTGATCCTCTGCCTCTAATACTTTCATCCATAGACCCTGAACAAGCATGCTGCAAATCAGGTTTTTCTGACAATTTTGACAGATATGACAAGATTAGCTGCATGCTTGTTTCTGGTGTTATTCAGCCACCATTTCAGCCAAATAGCTCAGCAGGGCTGCCAGGCAACTGGGATTGCTTAAAAGGAAATAAATATGACAGCATCCATATACCTCTCACTACAGTTCTCCTTTAACCAAGAGCATAGAACAAGTGTATCCCCTCAGGGGCATGCTGCCTGCACACTGCTGCCACACAGCCACGTGCCTCAGAACGACCATGAATGTAACGCACACAACCATAGAATGCAACGCCGCTAACATGAGTAATGTATAGCACTGTGTCCTGCAGCATTTCTATATATAACTAGTGTGTTCCCTCTCAGGGGCATGCTGCCTGCACACTGCTGCCACGTGCCACAGAAACACAGAACTGTGTCCTGCAGCATTTCTATATATAACTAGTGTGTTCCCTCTCAGGGGCATGCTGCCTGCACACTGCTGCCACGTGCCACAGAAACACAGAACTGTGTCCTGCAGCATTTCTATATATAACTAGTGTGTTCCCTCTCAGGGGCATGCTGCCTGCACACTGCTGCCACGTGCCACAGAAACACAGAACTGTGTCCTGCAGCATTTCTATATATAACTAGTGTGTTCCCTCTCAGGGGCATGCTGCCTGCACACTGCTGCCACGTGCCACAGAAACACAGAACTGTGTCCTGCAGCATTTCTATATATAACCAGTGTGTTCCCTCTCAGGGGCATGCTGCCTGCACACTGCTGCCACGTGCCACAGAAACACAGAACTGTGTCCTGCAGCATTTCTATATATAACTAGTGTGTTCCCTCTCAGGGGCAATGCTGCCTGCACACTGCTGCCACGTGCCACAGAAACACAGAACTGTGTCCTGCAGCATTTCTATATATAACTAGTGTGTTCCCTCTCAGGGGCATGCTGCCTGCACACTGCTGCCACGTGCCACAGAAACACAGAACTGTGTCCTGCAGCATTTCTATATATAACTAGTGTGTTCCCTCTCAGGGGCATGCTGCCTGCACACTGCTGCCACGTGCCACAGAAACACAGAACTGTGTCCTGCAGCATTTCTATATATAACTAGTGTGTTCCCTCTCAGGGGCATGCTGCCTGCACACTGCTGCCACGTGCCACAGAAACACAGAACTGTGTCCTGCAGCATTTCTATATATAACCAGTGTGTTCCCTCTCAGGGGCATGCTGCCTGCACACTGCTGCCACGTGCCACAGAAACACAGAACTGTATCCTGCAGCATTTCTATATATAACTAGTGTGTTCCCTCTCAGGGGCATGCTGCCTGCACACTGCTGCCACGTGCCACAGAAACACAGAACTGTGTCCTGCAGCATTTCTATATATAACCAGTGTGTTCCCTCTCAGGGGCATGCTGCCTGCACACTGCTGCCACGTGCCACAGAAACACAGAACTGTGTCCTGCAGCATTTCTATATATAACTAGTGTGTTCCCTCTCAGGGGCATGCTGCCTGCACACTGCTGCCACGTGCCACAGAAACACAGAACTGTGTCCTGCAGCATTTCTATATATAACTAGTGTGTTCCCTCTCAGGGGCATGCTGCCTGCACACTGCTGCCACGTGCCACAGAAACACAGAACTGTGTCCTGCAGCATTTCTATATATAACCAGTGTGTTCCCTCTCAGGGGCATGCTGCCTGCACACTGCTGCCACGTGCCACAGAAACACAGAACTGTATCCTGCAGCATTTCTATATATAACTAGTGTGTTCCCTCTCAGGGGCAATGCTGCCTGCACACTGCTGCCACGTGCCACAGAAACACAGAACTGTGTCCTGCAGCATTTCTATATATAACTAGTGTGTTCCCTCTCAGGGGCAATGCTGCCTGCACACTGCTGCCACGTGCCACAGAAACACAGAACTGTGTCCTGCAGCATTTCTATATATAACCAGTGTGTTCCCTCTCAGGGGCATGCTGCCTGCACACTGCTGCCACGTGCCACAGAAACACAGAACTGTGTCCTGCAGCATTTCTATATATAACCAGTGTGTTCCCTCTCAGGGGCATGCTGCCTGCACACTGCTGCCACGTGCCACAGAAACACAGAACTGTGTCCTGCAGCATTTCTATATATAACTAGTGTGTTCCCTCTCAGGGGCATGCTGCCTGCACACTGCTGCCACGTGCCACAGAAACACAGAACTGTGTCCTGCAGCATTTCTATATATAACTAGTGTGTTCCCTCTCAGGGGCATGCTGCCTGCACACTGCTGCCACGTGCCACAGAAACACAGAACTGTGT
Organism: Hyperolius riggenbachi; assembly: GCF_040937935.1. NCBI lineage: Eukaryota > Metazoa > Chordata > Amphibia > Anura > Hyperoliidae > Hyperolius > Hyperolius riggenbachi. Next base: position 841,087 of record NC_090655.1, on the reverse strand, counting down.
CCTGCAGCATTTCTATATATAACCAGTGTGTTCCCTCTCAGGGGCAATGCTGCCTGCACACTGCTGCCACGTGCCACAGAAACACAGAACTGTGTCCTGCAGCATTTCTATATATAACTAGTGTGTTCCCTCTCAGGGGCGTGCTGCCTGCACACTGCTGCCACGTGCCACAGAAACACAGAACTGTGTCCTGCAGCATTTCTATATATAACTTGTGTGTTCCCTCTCAGGGGCAATGCTGCCTGCACACTGCTGCCACGTGCCACAGAAACACAGAACTGTGTCCTGCAGCATTTCTATATATAACCAGTGTGTTCCCTCTCAGGGGCAATGCTGCCTGCACACTGCTGCCACGTGCCACAGAACTGTGTCCTGCAGCATTTCTATATATAACCAGTGTGTTCCCTCTCAGGGGCATGCTGCCTGCACACTGCTGCCACGTGCCACAGAAACACAGAACTGTGTCCTGCAGCATTTCTATATATAACCAGTGTGTTCCCTCTCAGGGGCAATGCTGCCTGCACACTGCTGCCACGTGCCACAGAAACACAGAACTGTGTCCTGCAGCATTTCTATATATAACTAGTGTGTTCCCTCTCAGGGGCATGCTGCCTGCACACTGCTGCCACGTGCCACAGAAACACAGAACTGTGTCCTGCAGCATTTCTATATATAACTAGTGTGTTCCCTCTCAGGGGCAATGCTGCCTGCACACTGCTGCCACGTGCCACAGAAACACAGAACTGTGTCCTGCAGCATTTCTATATATAACTAGTGTGTTCCCTCTCAGGGGCATGCTGCCTGCACACTGCTGCCACAGAAACACAGAACTGTGTCCTGCAGCATTTCTATATATAACTAGTGTGTTCCCTCTCAGGGGCATGCTGCCTGCACACTGCTGCCACGTGCCACAGAAACACAGAACTGTGTCCTGCAGCATTTCTATATATAACTAGTGTGTTCCCTCTCAGGGGCATGCTGCCTGCACACTGCTGCCACGTGCCACAGAAACACAGAACTGTGTCCTGCAGCATTTCTATATATAACCAGTGTGTTCCCTCTCAGGGGCATGCTGCCTGCACACTGCTGCCACGTGCCACAGAAACACAGAACTGTGTCCTGCAGCATTTCTATATATAACCAGTGTGTTCCCTCTCAGGGGCATGCTGCCTGCACACTGCTGCCACGTGCCACAGAAACACAGAACTGTGTCCTGCAGCATTTCTATATATAACCAGTGTGTTCCCTCTCAGGGGCAATGCTGCCTGCACACTGCTGCCACGTGCCACAGAAACACAGAACTGTGTCCTGCAGCATTTCTATATATAACTAGTGTGTTCCCTCTCAGGGGCATGCTGCCTGCACACTGCTGCCACGTGCCACAGAAACACAGAACTGTGTCCTGCAGCATTTCTATATATAACTAGTGTGTTCCTTCTCAGGGGCAATGCTGCCTGCACACTGCTGCCACGTGCCACAGAAACACAGAACTGTGTCCTGCAGCATTTCTATATATAACCAGTGGGTGCCCTCTCAGGGGCAATGCTGCCTGCACACTGCTGCCACGTGCCACAGAAACACAGAACTGTGTCCTGCAGCATTTCTATATATAACTAGTGTGTTCCCTCTCAGGGGCATGCTGCCTGCACACTGCTGCCACGTGCCACAGAAACACAGAACTGTGTCCTGCAGCATTTCTATATATAACTAGTGTGTTCCCTCTCAGGGGCATGCTGCCTGCACACTGCTGCCACGTGCCACAGAAACACAGAACTGTGTCCTGCAGCATTTCTATATATAACTAGTGTGTTCCCTCTCAGGGGCAATGCTGCCTGCACACTGCTGCCACGTGCCACAGAAACACAGAACTGTGTCCTGCAGCATTTCTATATATAACTAGTGTGTTCCCTCTCAGGGGCAATGCTGCCTGCACACTGCTGCCACGTGCCACAGGAACACAGAACTGTGTCCTGCAGCATTTCTATATATAACCAGTGTGTTCCCTCTCAGGGGCAATGCTGCCTGCACACTGCTGCCACGTGCCACAGAAACACAGAACTGTGTCCTGCAGCATTTCTATATATAACTAGTGTGTTCCTTCTCAGGGGCAATGCTGCCTGCACACTGCTGCCACGTGCCACAGAAACACAGAACTGTGTCCTGCAGCATTTCTATATATAACTAGTGTGTTCCCTCTCAGGGGCATGCTGCCTGCACACTGCTGCCACGTGCCACAGAAACACAGAACTGTGTCCTGCAGCATTTCTATATATAACTAGTGTGTTCCCTCTCAGGGGCAATGCTGCCTGCACACTGCTGCCACGTGCCACAGAAACACAGAACTGTGTCCTGCAGCATTTCTATATATAACTAGTGTGTTCCCTCTCAGGGGCAATGCTGCCTGCACACTGCTGCCACGTGCCACAGAAACACAGAACTGTGTCCTGCAGCATTTCTATATATAACCAGTGTGTTCCCTCTCAGGGGCATGCTGCCTGCACACTGCTGCCACGTGCCACAGAAACACAGAACTGTGTCCTGCAGCATTTCTATATATAACTAGTGTGTTCCCTCTCAGGGGCAATGCTGCCTGCACACTGCTGCCACGTGCCACAGAAACACAGAACTGTGTCCTGCAGCATTTCTATATATAACTAGTGTGTTCCCTCTCAGGGGCATGCTGCCTGCACACTGCTGCCACAGAAACACAGAACTGTGTCCTGCAGCATTTCTATATATAACTAGTGTGTTCCCTCTCAGGGGCATGCTGCCTGCACACTGCTGCCACGTGCCACAGAAACACAGAACTGTGTCCTGCAGCATTTCTATATATAACCAGTGTGTTCCCTCTCAGGGGCATGCTGCCTGCACACTGCTGCCACGTGCCACAGAAACACAGAACTGTGTCCTGCAGCATTTCTATATATAACTAGTGTGTTCCCTCTCAGGGGCATGCTGCCTGCACACTGCTGCCACGTGCCACAGAAACACAGAACTGTGTCCTGCAGCATTTCTATATATAACTAGTGGGTTCCCTCTCAGGGGCAATGCTGCCTGCACACTGCTGCCACGTGCCACAGAAACACAGAACTGTGTCCTGCAGCATTTCTATATATAACTAGTGTGTTCCCTCTCAGGGGCAATGCTGCCTGCACACTGCTGCCACGTGCCACAGAAACACAGAACTGTGTCCTGCAGCATTTCTATATATAACTAGTGTGTTCCCTCTCAGGGGCAATGCTGCCTGCACACTGCTGCCACGTGCCACAGAAACACAGAACTGTGTCCTGCAGCATTTCTATATATAAGCAGTGTGTTCCCTCTCAGGGGCAATGCTGCCTGCACACTGCTGCCACGTGCCACAGAAACACAGAACTGTGTCCTGCAGCATTTCTATATATAACTAGTGTGTTCCCTCTCAGGGGCATGCTGCCTGCACACTGCTGCCACGTGCCACAGAAACACAGAACTGTGTCCTGCAGCATTTCTATATATAACTAGTGTGTTCCTCTCAGGGGCATGCTGCCTGCACACTGCTGCCACGTGCCAAAGAAACACAGAACTGTGTCCTGCAGCATTTCTATATATAACTAGTGTGTTCCCTCTCAGGGGCATGCTGCCTGCACACTGCTGCCACGTGCCACAGAAACACAGAACTATGTCCTGCAGCATTTCTATATATAACCAGTGTGTTCCCTCTCAGGGGCATGCTGCCTGCACACTGCTGCCACGTGCCACAGAAACACAGAACTGTGTCCTGCAGCATTTCTATATATAACCAGTGTGTTCCCTCTCAGGGGCATGCTGCCTGCACACTGCTGCCACGTGCCACAGAAACACAGAACTGTGTCCTGCAGCATTTCTATATATAACCAGTGTGTTCCCTCTCAGGGGCATGCTGCCTGCACACTGCTGCCACGTGCCACAGAAACACAGAACTGTGTCCTGCAGCATTTCTATATATAACCAGTGTGTTCCCTCTCAGGGGCATGCTGCCTGCACACTGCTGCCACGTGCCACAGAAACACAGAACTGTGTCCTGCAGCATTTCTATATATAACCAGTGTGTTCCCTCTCAGGGGCATGCTGCCTGCACACTGCTGCCACGTGCCACAGAAACACAGAACTGTGTCCTGCAGCATTTCTATATATAACTAGTGTGTTCCCTCTCAGGGGCATGCTGCCTGCACACTGCTGCCACGTGCCACAGAAACACAGAACTGTGTCCTGCAGCATTTCTATATATAACTAGTGTGTTCCCTCTCAGGGGCATGCTGCCTGCACACTGCTGCCACGTGCCACAGAAACACAGAACTGTGTCCTGCAGCATTTCTATATATAACTAGTGTGTTCCCTCTCAGGGGCAATGCTGCCTGCACACTGCTGCCACGTGCCACAGAAACACAGAACTGTGTCCTGCAGCATTTCTATATATAACCAGTGTGTTCCCTCTCAGGGGCATGCTGCCTGCACACTGCTGCCACAGAAACACAGAACTGTGTCCTGCAGCATTTCTATATATAACCAGTGTGTTCCCTCTCAGGGGCATGCTGCCTGCACACTGCTGCCACAGAAACACAGAACTGTGTCCTGCAGCATTTCTATATATAACCAGTGTGTTCCCTCTCAGGGGCATGCTGCCTGCACACTGCTGCCACGTGCCACAGAAACACAGAACTGTGTCCTGCAGCATTTCTATATATAACTAGTGTGTTCCCTCTCAGGGGCAATGCTGCCTGCACACTGCTGCCACGTGCCACAGAAACACAGAACTGTGTCCTGCAGCATTTCTATATATAACTAGTGTGTTCCCTCTCAGGGGCATGCTGCCTGCACACTGCTGCCACGTGCCACAGAAACACAGAACTGTGTCCTGCAGCATTTCTATATATAACCAGTGTGTTCCCTCTCAGGGGCATGCTGCCTGCACACTGCTGCCACGTGCCACAGAAACACAGAACTGTGTCCTGCAGCATTTCTATATATAACTAGTGTGTTCCCTCTCAGGGGCATGCTGCCTGCACACTGCTGCCACGTGCCACAGAAACACAGAACTGTGTCCTGCAGCATTTCTATATATAACCAGTGGGTTCCCTCTCAGGGGCATGCTGCCTGCACACTGCTGCCACGTGCCACAGAAACACAGAACTGTGTCCTGCAGCATTTCTATATATAACTTGTGTGTTCCCTCTCAGGGGCATGCTGCCTGCACACTGCTGCCACGTGCCACAGAAACACAGAACTGTGTCCTGCAGCATTTCTATATATAACTAGTGTGTTCCCTCTCAGGGGCAATGCTGCCTGCACACTGCTGCCACGTGCCACAGAAACACAGAACTGTGTCCTGCAGCATTTCTATATATAACCAGTGTGTTCCCTCTCAGGGGCATGCTGCCTGCACACTGCTGCCACGTGCCACAGAAACACAGAACTGTATCCTGCAGCATTTCTATATATAACCAGTGTGTTCCCTCTCAGGGGCAATGCTGCCTGCACACTGCTGCCACGTGCCACAGAAACACAGAACTGTGTCCTGCAGCATTTCTATATATAACTAGTGTGTGCCCTCTCAGGGGCAATGCTGCCTGCACACTGCTGCCACGTGCCACAGAAACACAGAACTGTGTCCTGCAGCATTTCTATATATAACTAGTGTGTTCCCTCTCAGGGGCATGCTGCCTGCACACTGCTGCCACGTGCCACAGAAACACAGAACTGTGTCCTGCAGCATTTCTATATATAACTAGTGTGTTCCTTCTCAGGGGCAATGCTGCCTGCACACTGCTGCCACGTGCCACAGAAACACAGAACTGTGTCCTGCAGCATTTCTATATATAACCAGTGTGTTCCCTCTCAGGGGCATGCTGCCTGCACACTGCTGCCACGTGCCACAGAAACACAGAACTGTGTCCTGCAGCATTTCTATATATAACTAGTGTGTTCCCTCTCAGGGGCATGCTGCCTGCACACTGCTGCCACGTGCCACAGAAACACAGAACTGTGTCCTGCAGCATTTCTATATATAACTAGTGTGTTCCCTCTCAGGGGCATGCTGCCTGCACACTGCTGCCACGTGCCACAGAAACACAGAACTGTGTCCTGCAGCATTTCTATATATAACTAGTGTGTTCCCTCTCAGGGGCATGCTGCCTGCACACTGCTGCCACGTGCCACAGAAACACAGAACTGTGTCCTGCAGCATTTCTATATATAACCAGTGTGTTCCCTCTCAGGGGCAATGCTGCCTGCACACTGCTGCCACGTGCCACAGAAACACAGAACTGTGTCCTGCAGCATTTCTATATATAACCAGTGTGTTCCCTCTCAGGGGCAATGCTGCCTGCACACTGCTGCCACGTGCCACAGAACTGTGTCCTGCAGCATTTCTATATATAACCAGTGTGTTCCCTCTCAGGGGCATGCTGCCTGCACACTGCTGCCACGTGCCACAGAAACACAGAACTGTGTCCTGCAGCATTTCTATATATAACCAGTGTGTTCCCTCTCAGGGGCAATGCTGCCTGCACACTGCTGCCACGTGCCACAGAAACACAGAACTGTGTCCTGCAGCATTTCTATATATAACTAGTGTGTTCCCTCTCAGGGGCATGCTGCCTGCACACTGCTGCCACGTGCCACAGAAACACAGAACTGTGTCCTGCAGCATTTCTATATATAACCAGTGTGTTCCCTCTCAGGGGCATGCTGCCTGCACACTGCTGCCACGTGCCACAGAAACACAGAACTGTATCCTGCAGCATTTCTATATATAACCAGTGTGTTCCCTCTCAGGGGCAATGCTGCCTGCACACTGCTGCCACGTGCCACAGAAACACAGAACTGTGTCCTGCAGCATTTCTATATATAACTAGTGTGTTCCCTCTCAGGGGCATGCTGCCTGCACACTGCTGCCACAGAAACACAGAACTGTGTCCTGCAGCATTTCTATATATAACTAGTGTGTTCCCTCTCAGGGGCATGCTGCCTGCACACTGCTGCCACGTGCCACAGAAACACAGAACTGTGTCCTGCAGCATTTCTATATATAACTAGTGTGTTCCCTCTCAGGGGCATGCTGCCTGCACACTGCTGCCACGTGCCACAGAAACACAGAACTGTGTCCTGCAGCATTTCTATATATAACTAGTGTGTTCCCTCTCAGGGGCATGCTGCCTGCACACTGCTGCCACGTGCCACAGAAACACAGAACTGTGTCCTGCAGCATTTCTATATATAACTAGTGTGTTCCCTCTCAGGGGCAATGCTGCCTGCACACTGCTGCCACGTGCCACAGAAACACAGAACTGTGTCCTGCAGCATTTCTATATATAACCAGTGTGTTCCCTCTCAGGGGCATGCTGCCTGCACACTGCTGCCACGTGCCACAGAAACACAGAACTGTGTCCTGCAGCATTTCTATATATAACTAGTGTGTTCCCTCTCAGGGGCATGCTGCCTGCACACTGCTGCCACGTGCCACAGAAACACAGAACTGTGTCCTGCAGCATTTCTATATATAACTAGTGTGTTCCCTCTCAGGGGCATGCTGCCTGCACACTGCTGCCCGCACACTGGTGCCACAGAAACACAGAACTGTGTCCTGCAGCATTTCTATATATAACCAGTGGGTTCCCTCTCAGGGGCATGCTGCCTGCACACTGCTGCCACGTGCCACAGAAACACAGAACTGTGTCCTGCAGCATTTCTATATATAACTTGTGTGTTCCCTCTCAGGGGCATGCTGCCTGCACACTGCTGCCACGTGCCACAGAAACACAGAACTGTGTCCTGCAGCATTTCTATATATAACTAGTGTGTTCCCTCTCAGGGGCAATGCTGCCTGCACACTGCTGCCACGTGCCACAGAAACACAGAACTGTGTCCTGCAGCATTTCTATATATAACTAGTGTGTTCCCTCTCAGGGGCATGCTGCCTGCACCCTGCTGCCACGTGCCACAGAAACACAGAACTGTGTCCTGCAGCATTTCTATATATAACTAGTGTGTTCCCTCTCAGGGGCATGCTGCCTGCACACTGCTGCCACGTGCCACAGAAACACAGAACCGTGTCCTGCAGCATTTCTATATATAACTAGTGTGTTCCCTCTCAGGGGCATGCTGCCTGCACACTGCTGCCACGTGCCACAGAACGACCACGAATGTAACGCACACAGCCATAGAATGCAACGCCGCTAACATTATATATGTAAGAACTGTGTCCTGCAGCATTTCTATATATAACCTTCTTGTAAGTGAAATGTGGATAAAAACCCTTCTAAAAAATATATAATAGATCCTCAGCAACTGACAGCAGTCTGCTCACAGCCAGTCTGCCTGAAACGCTCCTCCTTCATAGGGATGGTCTGACTATTCATTTCAAGATGTTTGTAAAGAAATCTAACGCAATCCTTTGAATATACACACAAAGACATCATCTTACAGAGAAGCAATTGTTGCAATGAAGTGATTGTGCCAGTAAGCGATTGCAGTTGGCCTGTGTATGGCTGCCGGAGCTGGGTGTCTTCTGCTGCCGGTACTCTGTGCAGGTTGCAAAGCTGATCTGAAGAGATTGACTTTTAATAAGAAGGGTATTTCTGATGAAGAAATAAGCGCTCATCACCTGACTGGAGACTTTGTAGCAAGTTATCTGTGTTAGAATTTCCTTGTAACCCAGAAGCTGAACCCCTGAATGTGTCTGCTCACAACTTTCTACAGAACAAAGACGGGAACAGTTCAAAGCAAAGACCTACATTATTCTGAGCAAACAAAGAGACTGAATCCGCTGAGATGTGTTCATTAATGACTGGATGTCCTGATGTCTGCAGGAGGCCACCATACCGGCACTGGCTACTGGAGGGGCCCTGGGAGCCTCAGTATGGTGCAGTCCTCGGGGCCGGACTATAGTACATGTGTGACTCAGTATGACACGATCCTTGGGGCCAGACTACAGTACTCAGTTGTCTCAGTGTGATGTGATCCTCAGGGGCTGGACTATAGTACATGGGGTACTCAGTATGATGCGGTACTCAGGGGCCAGACTATAGTACATGGGGTACTCAGTATGATGTGGTCCTCAGGGGCTGGACTATAGTACATGGGGTACTCAGTATGATGCGGTACTCAGGGGCCAGACTATAGTACATGGGGTACTCAGTATGATGTGGTCCTCAGGGGCTGGACTATAGTACTCAGTTGTCTCAGTGTGATGTGGTCCTCAGGGGCTAGACTACAGTACATGGGGTACTCAGTATGATGTGGTCCTCAGGGGCTGGACTATAGTACTCAGTTGTCTCAGTGTGATGTGATCCTCAGGGGCTGGACTATAGTACATGGGGTACTCAGTATGATGCGGTACTCAGGGGCCAGACTATAGTACATGGGTGACTCAGTATGATGCGGTCCTCAGGGGCTGGACTATAGTACATGGGGTACTCAGTATGACGCGGTCCTCACGGGCCAGACTATAGTACATGGGTAATTCAGTATGATGCGGTCCTCAGGGGCCGGACTATGTCAGCCATGTTATATGTCCTATAGCTGAGTGAATTCTACAGTATAAAGCAAGCAGTGTGCTCATGGATGGGGAGAGAGGGAACATTCTATGATTGTATCAATAACTTGTCACATTGGTAATCGGTTACCAGTTATCGATAACTTGCCACACTTAGGATACAGTTTGTATGCATCGAAGGGGGTGCCCGAGAGCTTCATTGAGGGGCAGTGGTGTTGGGAGAGGCACAAGTGGTGTTGAGTCTGCGGGGGTGTGAACAAACTCTGGTGGGGAGGGGCTGGGAAGAGGTTGGGCGGGGCTTATTCTAATCTACAATCAAGTTTAAAGAGAAAGGTGAAAGCGTATTGAGAAGAATAGGATGTCACAAGATGGAAAAATACAGATGAAAAAAAATCATTTTTTCTTAAATAAAGATTCATTTTTTAAAATGATCTATACTTCCCTGGTAGGGGATGGCCACCATTTAAAAGGGGACTCCCGATTCCACCCTAACTGCCCCCAGGACCTATACCCTCATGGGTAGGGGTACCCTTCCTGGGCAAGAGGTGGGGATGAACCCCCCTGACATGGATGTGGCTTTGTGGGCACAACTGTCTATAGCAGAGTGCATGTATAGTCTTTGGGCTCGATTCAGTAAACAGTGCTAACCCAGTGAGCACGCCTAAAGGCTTTGGGCGTGCTAACTAGGGTGCTAAGTAGTTAGCACATACAAACTACTTAGCACCGTAGTTAGCACATGCAAACTTATCCACCGTAGTTAGCACATGCAAACTACTTAGCACCGTAGTTAGGACATGCAAACTACTACTTAGCACCGTGCTAACTAGGGTGCTAAGCTCCATGGTTAGATACCCCTGGTCTTGCTAATTATGATCTTGTAAAAGATAGAATATTTGGAAATTTAAATTCAATCTGAGCTCTATATATTATGTGACGATCATTATATTATTGGTAACAATACCTCTCATCTTCCACAGTGATAATTGATGCTGAAGCTACTGTTGGAAAAGTTAGGAGGCGCTCTGCTACACTGCATATTCTGTCACATGTTCCTTTTCTTTGTTGAATAAACACTGATTTTTTTTTTAAAAAAACTAGGGTGCTAAGTAGTTTACATGTGCTAACTACTGTGCTAAGTAGTTTGCATGTGCTAACTACTTAGCACGTGCAAAGCAGGTTAGCACATGCAAAGTGGCTTTTCACTGGCGTGCTAACACTTAGCACCCTTTTCTGAATCAAGCCCTATGTGTCTGTAGGAGAGTGTATGTATACATAGCACCCAACTGTCCCTCTTTCTGAGGTACAGTCCCTCTTTCCTCCTCATTTGTCCCTCTTTCAGGACTTTGTCCCTCTTTCTATGTAAATATATATATATTTCTCTACTAAAAATGTTTGATTGACTCTAAACTTTATTCCCATCCTTTACAATTGATATATTACTAATTTTAACATATTTGTTCTTATCAAATCTTTATGGTATGACTAGGGGTGTGACAGAGGAGTGATCAGGGGTGTGGCAGGGGCGTGGCTTAAGTGTCCCTCTTTCTCATCTCAAAAAGTTGGGAGGTATGAGGTATAGTGTATGTGTCTATAGGAGAGTGTATGTGACACTGTAAGGATCTGAGCTGCACCAACAATACCGATACTGTCCGGGAAGAATTCCTCCGCACTCCGTGGATTTCTTTTTTGCCGTGTTTGTCCCCCTTGGAATAAATCCACTTCCTGCCTGGGGAGGAAGTGAAAGATGCTCTGAAAGTTTGAGACACAGACAACAATAAAATCTCAATGATGATCTAATGTCTCTCCTAATTATTATTTCCTTGGCTCCCAGGCTGGACACTCATTTAGGTCCCTGTGTGGTCTGCTGTGTGTGGGCCTGTCACATCCAATCACTAACACCACACATGGGAGATCCCCGCTTGTGTCAGACCTCCAGGATGGGATTCCCAGGTATAAATAATAAGATGTGGAAAGAGACCTCCCCTCCTACAGAGGACATCTCCCAACTGTTTCCAGACACAACTTATCTGGGGGCCTCTGGCAGGTGGGACCCCACAGCACACGCCACACATGGGAGATCCCCGCTTGTGTCAGACCTCCAGGGTGGGATTCCCAGGTATAAATAATAAGATGTGGAAAGAGACCTCCCCTCCTACAGAGGACATCTCCCACCTGTTTCCAGACACAACTTATCTGGGGGCCTCTGGCAGGCAGGACCCCACAGCACACGCCACACATGCAGAGCCGGGACAAGGTCCTCCAGCACCCAAGGCTGAGACAGAAAAGTGCGCCCCTCCATCCCTGCCTCCCCAGCCGTCACACACTGATTGCTATTAGACTAAGAGGTGCCACAGGGCCCACAACCTCCCCAACACCTTAATATCTAGTTATCTGGCTTGCAGTCACTGCTATGTATCCCCTTTTCTTATTTCTTTCTGCTTCAAACACAATTAGGAATGACAGCTGAATGAATTCTGCGCCCCCTCCTACACTGCGCCCTGAGGCTGGAGCCTCTCCAGCCTATGCCTCGGCCCGGCCCTGCACACATGGGAGATCCCCGCTTGTGTCAGACCTCCAGGATGGGATTCCCAGGTATAAATAATAAGATGTAGAAAGAGACCTCCCCTCCTACAGAGGACATCTCCCAACTGTTTCCAGACACAACTTATCTGGGGGCCTCTGGCAGGTGGGACCCCACAGCACACGCCACACATGGGAGATCCCCGCTTGTGTCAGACATCCAGGGTGGGATTCCCAGGTATAAATAATAAGATGTGGAAAGAGACCTCCCCTCCTACAGAGGACATCTCCCACCTGTTTCCAGACACAACTTATCTGGGGGCCTCTGGCAGGCAGGACCCCACAGCACACGCCACACATGGGAGATCCCCGCTTGTGTCAGACCTACAGGATGGGATTCCCAGGTATAAATAATAAGATGTGGAAAGAGACCTCCCCTCCTACAGAGGACATCTCCCACCAGTTTCCAGACACGACTTATCTGGGGGCCTCTGGCAGGTGGGACCCCACAGCACACGCCACACATGGGAGATCCCCGCTTGTGTCAGACCTCCAGGATGGGATTCCCAGTAGAGTTGGGCCGAACCTCCGATTTTAGGTTCGCGAACCCTGTTTGCGAACTTCCGCGAAAGGTTCGGTTCGCGAAAAAGTTCGCGAACCGCCAACTTTCAAAGTTTTAAAAAATTCTATCAACTGGAAAAATGATAGAAAACATGTTTCAAAAGCTCTAATACCTGGAGCCACACCTAATTGAGTGAAATACACATCACTGCTGGAGGACCCGCCCTCCTCCAAGCAAGGTCCTTTATACCATTTGCCTACCTACACTAATTAGTTATGGGACAGCTGCTACACACTCTGCTAGGGAGATTTTAATTGGCCTCCACCATTCTACCCTTCTACCTATTCCCTCCTACCAGAGGGAGGAGGGTCTCTTCTGCCAGGGAATTATACTATTTTAAAAACCAGTATACATCATACCATAGCTGGGAATCAAACACAGATCTCACTGTGTGGTGGGCACGTCACCCTAAGCACTGTACCACTACAGAAGTAAGTGAAGCTAACCTAAAATTTAACATTTATGCTCAATGCAATAGAACCATTAGGTTGCTTAAAGGAGAACTGTAGTGAGAGGTATATGGAGGCTGCCATATTGATTTCCTTTTAAGCTATACCAGTTGCCTGGCAGCCCTGCTGATCTATTTGGCTGCAGTAGTGTGAATCACACCAGAAACAAGTATGCAGCTAATCTTGTCAGATCTTACAAAAATGTCAAACACCAGATCATACCATAGCTGGGAATCGAACCCAGATCTCACTGTGTGGTGGGCACGTCACCCTAAGCACTGTACCACTACAGAAGTAAGTGAAGCTAGCCTAAAATTTAACATTTATGCTCAATGCAATAGAACCATTAGGTTGCTTAAAGGAGAACTGTAGTGAGAGGTATATGGAGGCTGCCATATTGATTTCCTTTTAAGCTATACCAGTTGCCTGGCAGCCCTGCTGATCTATTTGGCTGCAGTAGTGTGAATCACACCAGAAACAAGCATGCAGCTAATTTTTCCTTTTAAAATAATACCAGTTGCCTGAATTGCCTGCTGATCCTGTGTCTCTAATACTTTTAGCCACAGCCCCTGAACAAGCATGCAGATCAGGTGCTCTGACTGAAGTCAGACTGGATTAGCTGCATGCTTGTTTCAGGGTGTGATTCAGCCACTATTGCAGTCACAAAGATCAGCTGGACTGCTAGGCAACTGGTATTGTTTACAGGAAACAGCCATATCACTCTCAGTTAAGGTTCCCTTTAAAGGAGAACTGTAGTGAAAGGTATATGGAGGCTACCATATTGATTTCCTTTTAAGCAATACCAGTTACCTGGCTATCCTGCAGATCCTCTGCCTCCAATACTTTTAGCCCTAGACCCTGAACAAGCATGCAGCAGATCTGGTGTTTGACATTTTTGTAAGATCTGACAAGATTAGCTGCATGCTTGTTTCTGGTGTGATTCACACTACTGCAGCCAAATAGATCAGCAGGGCTGCCAGGCAACTGGTATAGCTTAAAAGGAAATCAATATGGCAGCCTCCATATACCTCTCACTACAGTTCTCCTTTAAGCAACCTAATGGTTCTATTGCATTGAGCATAAATGTTAAATTTTAGGCTAGCTTCACTTACTTCTGTAGTGGTACAGTGCCTAGGGTGACGTGTCCACCACACAGTGAGATCTGGGTTCAATTCCCAGCTATGGTATGATGTATACTCATGTATGTATTCCCAGCTATGGTATGATGTACCAGCTATGGTATGATGTATACTGGTTTTTAAAATAGTATAATTCCCTGGCAGAAGAGACCCTCCTCCCTCCGGTAGGAGGGAAAGGGTAGAAAGGGAGGAGGGAGGAATTAAAATCTCCCAAGCAGAGTGTGTACCAGCTGTCCCATAATTAATTAGTGTAGGCAGACAACTGAGTCAAATGGTATAAAGGACCTAGCTTGAAGGGCGGGTTCTCTAGCACTGAAAGCAGTGTGTTTGACAATAACATGTCTGCTGACAGTGAAATGGAGGCTAAAAATTTTGCTCAATACAGCATTATGGGGCGAATCGAACTTCCGCAAAAGTTCGCCTGATGCAGGCGAACGCGAACCCCCAAAGTTCGCCTGGAACCGTTCGCAGGCGAACCGTTCGGCCCAACTCTAATTCCCAGGTATAAATAATAAGATGTGGAAAGAGACCTCCCCTCCTACAGAGGACATCTCCCACCTGTTTCCAGACACGACTTATCTGGGGGCCTCTGGCCGGCAAGACCCCACAGAACACGCCACGCGTTTCCCTGCTTGTTATCCACAAACAGCAACATGGCTTAATTGGAAACTATTTTCGAATCTGGCTGCAATTATAGCTGCAATTATTCCACATTAACACGAAGGACGAGAAACGACAATTGTTATTAATAGGAAAGTAATGAGAGATGAGCCTTTCATTCCAATAAGCGATGCTGAAGACAGAAAATTACTCTCACAGTTTATTATCCATAGATGGAGGAAGACGATTCCCAGATAACAGCGCAGAGGACCTGTCATTACCACTGATTATCTGCCAATAATAACGGCAGTGAATCTATAAACAAACAAAGACGGGATATTAAAACACGATTATAACAAACTCGCGCACTGAGGTGTGATAAGGGGCGGTTATACTTGTTTAGGCTGGTTTCACAGTGGGACGTTACAGGCGCACGTTAGAGCAGCCTGTAACGCAGCCCACCGCACAGCAATGAAAAATCAATGGGCTGTTCACAGTGCCCACGTTGCGTTACACAGTAACGCTGCACCATAAGACAACGTGCTGCATGCAGTACTTTGTAAGCGGCAGAGCCGCGTTAGACTGCTTGCACATGCGCTGTAATGTTGGGGAGGAGCGGAGAGCGGCCAGGCACATGGCTAATTAATATGCACTGCACGTTGTGACGTGTGCAGTGTTTACTTCCTGGATCGGCCGATCTGTGCGGCGATTGGCCGGGCGGGACCACGTGATGCTGCATGCGTCCAAGAGTACGCATCACGGCATCACGGACGCCAGAGTGAGCTGCACAACGCGGCTCGTTCTGACGTCCACATCAGAGAGCACCAGGCGTTGCGTTAGCGGCACGTTATGCGACCATAACGTCCCCTAAAACGCAACGTCCTGGTGTGAAACCAGCCTTAATAAATAGAATAATATAAGGTAAATTATACTCAGACTGCTGGCATGCAGCTATATACATAAATCTGTCAATGCCAACATATTATCATTTATTGGATTTATATAGCGCCAACATATTACACAGCGCTGTACAATAAGTAAGGTTACAGACAATGATAACAGGGGTGACAAAAACAATGCAGGCAATGTGCAGTTAAGATTGGTACACACATCCAATTATGATTGGCCAATCACTGACCAATCTTATCTCCTCCATGTAGTAGTCAGAGGGTTTCCCTACACAAACTGCTCATAGTGTTCATACTACATGGAGGTGGTCAAATTGTATTTATAAAAATTGGGAAACCAAAAAACCATCAATATGTATTACAATTATTTCAGGTGGTGATTCCTGGCTTAGTGTTGTCCCGATGTTCTCCCATCTACTGTTTCTTGTATATGGCGGGTATTAAGTCTCTCTTACCTATTCATTTCTTTGAAGAGACACTGAAGCGAAAAAAAAAATAAAAAATGATATAATGAATTGGTTGTGTAGTACGGATAATTACTAGACCATTAGTAGCAAAGAAAAGGGTCTCATATTTTTTTTCCAGTTATATAGTGTTTTTTATAACACTGCATCATTCTCTAATATTTGCAGTTTTACACACTACTCAGCATTGTAAATGATTTTACAGAGCAGGCTTGTGAACTTTTGACCTGTCCTTAGACACAGAAAAATAAAATACAGTGACTGACAGTAATAAGCTTCAGAAGACAGAGCTCTCTGTGACTTTGAAAGTCGTGGAGCTCAATGGCTCTTTTGCATAGATAACAACTGGAGTTTCTTAACTCTTCCTGTACTGGAAACAATATTAGACTTATGTCTCTGCTCCTAATGTTTTATTTCTTAGCTCTACTACACATACAAATCATTATATCATATTTTTTTTTCGCTTCAGTGTCTCTTTAAGGGGGCTTCCTTATGTCTGGCTCTCACGGGTACTCTGGTTCTTTCTGTTTCTTTGGTTTCTACATTCTTCGCACAGTTCGGTTCCCTGTTTTTCATCTTGGTGGTGGTTTCTTTATGTTTGAAATTTATTTTTCTTTCGGATTGGTGCTGGTATGTTATGTATGTTTTGGGTATTGTATTTTAATGTTTTATTTTCTACATATTATGTTTTAGATCTAGTTGTTTGTGAAGGCCTGAAGAAGGGTCTACCCGAAACAAGTCGACGTTGTTGGCTTGTTAAACAATTGCATTTCATGATATGCCTTCTTGCACCTGTTCATGGGACGTTGTGTACAAAGATGAATCCTGGCTGAAGATCTGTAAATTTCATGTTTTGCACATTTTTTGGTACATTAAAATTCATCGTTAACTCTTTGAGGACTGGCTGCCTAACCCCGCTTAAGGACCAGACCATTTTACGTGTGAGGGGGGGTGTGTGTGTAAGGCACGCGGATCCCCAGTATAGCTAGCTGGGCATGGTGTCCCCCCTGTAGCCAGTAGCCTTTACTCACCTCCCAGGCTCCAGTGATGAGCAGCTGTGAACACCTCCGCTCCGGCCGGCATCCTCGCTCCTACTGCTGCTCAGTTCCGGGTCGCGGCTTGATGACGTCATGAATCCGGGACCCGACACGTCAAAGTGAACGCGGATGCGGAGGGGAGGGGAGTGATGATCGCCGGGGGAATGTCAGGAAGGTGAGTGGATCCTCTTCTTCCCCTCAGACCGTCACTGTCAATCATGATCACTACGATCCGCCGGCGATTGCAGTGATCACGTGATCAGGAGCCAATCGTGATGGCTCCTGATCACTGAGGGGAGATGTCAGCTGTCATAGGACAGCTTAATCTCCCCTTTCAGGTGCGCACGATTGCATCGGGAGCAAAATTGGCAGGTGGCGTAAATCCTACCCCACATCAGGCTTAGATAGCCACAAGGGCGGCGTAGAATTTGTCATCAGCGGTCCGGAAAATGGTTAAAAAACATTTTTTCTCTCTTCAAATGCTTTATTTTTGCATATATGCTTGTACCTATGTGGTGAGGTGGTAAAATTGGTCAGTGATTGGCCAATCACAATTGGATGTGTGTAGGCACTTTTACCCGGAAAGAAGCTATACAGAAGCGTGTATCATTCTCCTTTGTAGCGCGGCTGTCCTGGCTGCTCCTCTGCATTAATAAAAGGCACAATATACGGTAGATTTCCGCTTTATTCACAGCTGTATCCCGATCTGCCCTTTAATCCCCTCTTAATCACGCTATATTTATCTAACAATGACACAGAGTCACGGTGTTGTCATAAGATGTGGAATAATCCAATCGTGGAATCCCGGGGGGTCCGCTACGCGCTGACCCGTAATTCATCAGCACGCCTGCGGCAGATAACAGGTTAATCAAGTATCTCGACTTCTCCTTGACTCTCTTCTCCGATGAAAGGCCTCTCGCCGCCGCCGCTGTCACCGCTTCCTCGGGGGCTAATTGAATAGACTTCATGGAAATTGAATTAAGTTCAATAAATGAAATTAGGGTGGCTTGTTCCTGTAAAATCCAGAACCTCAGCACTTTATTATGTAAGGGGAGATGATGTATGGAGACAGACAGCAGCTGAATAACTTCACTTTAAGATGACAGTGCGCAGCCATAATGGTGCATCGCCCCGCAAGCCGCCATTTACCGCTACAAGTAAAGAGATGCTTCCGTTGAGGCTAGGGGGTCACAGTGAGATGTTGCGTTGTGGTGTGACGTTAAGAGCGCAACACAATATTACAACGCAAAGTCGCACATAACATATTGTGTTGGCGCACGTTCAGGCCTGGAACGCACTAGAAAGCACAAAACGCTATCGCAGTCGCTAGCAATTTGTGATAGCGTTTTGCAAGCGATTTCCCTGCTCCTATACAATTCATTACAACGGAAACGCTCCCAAAATGCTGCAAGTCCTGCGACTGCGATTTCCTTAATTGCAATCGCTCTAGTGAGATCTGTCTCATCCAGTTACATTGGCAGAGCGTTTAGGGAAAACACTAGTGATTAGAAAAACGCTCCCTAAACGTTCAAAAAAGCGGGTTCCAGGCCTAACACACATTGCGTTATGGCGCATATGTTTAGGTCATAATGAGCTACGGCATATTTTTATCATTTCATTTTTAAGCCACCAAATGTTGTGACCATACGGCGCATGCGCCTTGCAGATGAAAAGCGCACAGTAATCTGTGTATTTATGCGGTAGTTTGCTTACTTACGTCTTTTATGGCGCATATGCTATTAAATCCACACAAATAATGGATGAGTATTGATTATATTTGGAATAGGGCACCTGCTATAGGCATTACTGCGCATGTGCAAGCATTGTAACGTCTGTAGTAGATGGGTTTCCCGCAGCAGGATACACCTCCATGCAACCTGTGCACTGCGAACGGAGCATAGATTGTTCATTGTAGTGTGCTATACTGCGTTATACTGTATATTTATATAGCGCATGACTATAAATGTCCCACTGTGAACCTTAATGGACATCTGAAGTGAGAGGGACAAGGAGGCTGCCATATGTATTTCCTGTTAAACAATCCCAGTTGCCTGGCTGTCCTGCTGATCTCTCTGGCTGCAGGCATGCAGCTAATGCAGTCACACTTCAATCACCTGATGTGCATGCTTGTTCTGGGGCTGTGGCTAAGTACAGAATTTAGCCGTTCATAACCGCGCTTAACGATCGCTCAGCTGACAATCGGCGAGGGAATTTTAGCGAATGATCATTAATCACAATGATGGACGCGTGATATCAGTAAGAGAAGAATATGCGCTGGGACAGATAAAAGAAAAGTGTGTATAGTTATCTGCCAAGAGCGATAGTTACAAGGCAATGTACGCATGCGTCGTCAGAAAGTAACATTTCTACTTCCTGTTTAGCGCGACTTATATTAATTCTTCTATTGCTACTCTTTGAACTATATTTTGTATGACACTTTACTATGATGTACTGTAAGCCCATGTAACATCCGTTTGTCCGCATGCGTCTCATTTTATCGTTCCTTTTCTAGAGAACTATCATTGATTTCTGTATCAGTTACAGTAACAGTTGTATTTTCCCAGCATTCCAATCGTTCCTCCCTTGTTTGTCGGCATATTATCGGTTCTTTACAACAATCGTTATCACGAGTCTGTACTTAGCATATGGCTGTAAGTATTGGAAGAAGAGGATCAGCAGGACAGCCAGGCAATAGAGTTGGGCCAAACGGTTCGCCGGCGAACGTGGTTCGCGCGAACGTAGGTGGTTCGCGTGCGGGTACCGCACGCGAACCTTTTGCGGAAGAAGTTCGGTTCGCCCCATAATGCACTGAGGGTCAACTTTGACCCTCTACATCACAGTCAGCAGGCCCAGTGTAGCCAATTAGGCTACACTAGCCCCTGGAGCCCCACCCCCCCTTATATAAGGCAGGCAGCGGCGGCCATTACGGCCACTCGTGTGCCTGCATTAGTGAGAGTAGGGCGAGCTGCTGCAGTCTCTCATATAGGGAAAGATTAGTTAGGCTTAACTTCTTCCTGGCTGCATACCTGTTCTGTTCAGTGAGCCCTCAGCCCACTGCATACCTGTACTGTGATCCTGCCACTGCATACCTGTTCAGTGATCCTGCCACTGCATACCTGTTCTGTTCAGTGAGCCCTCAGCCCACTGCATACCTGTACTGTGATCCTGCCACTCCATACCTGTTCAGTGATCCTGCCACTGCATACCTGTTCTGTTCAGTGAGCCCTCAGCCCACTGCATACCTGTACTGTGATCCTGCCACTCCATACCTGTTCAGTGATCCTGCCACTGCATACCTGTTCAGTGATCCTGCCACTGCATACCTGTTCTGTGAACCCGCCACTGTATACCTGTTCTGTTCAGTGGACCCGCCACTGTATACCTGTTCTGTGAACCCGCCACTGTATACCTGTTCTGTTCAGTGGACCCGCCACTGTATACCTGTTCTGTTCAGTGGACCCGCCACTGTATACCTGTTCTGTTCAGTGGACCCGCCACTGTATACCTGTTCAGTGAACCCGCCACTGCATACCTGTTGTGTTCAGTGAACCTGCCACTGCATACCTGTTGTGTTCAGTGAACCTGCCACTGCATACCTGTTCTGTGAACCCGCCACTGTATACCTGTTCTGTTCAGTGGACCCGCCACTGTATACCTGTTTAGTGAACCCGCCACTGTATACCTGTTCTGTTCAGTGGACCCGCCACTGTATACCTGTTTAGTGAACACGCCACTGCATACCTATTGTGTTCAGTGATCCTGCCACTGCATACCTGTTCTGTGAACCCGCCACTGTATACCTGTTCTGTTCAGTGGACCCGCCACTGTATACCTGTTCTGTGAACCCGCCACTGTATACCTGTTCTGTTCAGTGGACCCGCCACTGTATACCTGTTCAGTGAACCCGCCACTGTATACCTGTTCTGTTCAGTGGACCCGCCACTGTATACCTGTTTAGTGAACACGCCACTGCATACCTATTGTGTTCAGTGATCCTGCCACTGCATACCTGTTCTGTGAACCCGCCACTGTATACCTGTTCTGTTCAGTGGACCCGCCACTGTATACCTGTTCTGTGAACCCGCCACTGTATACCTGTTCTGTTCAGTGGACCCGCCACTGTATACCTGTTCTGTTCAGTGGACCCGCCACTGTATACCTGTTCTGTTCAGTGGACCCGCCACTGTATACCTGTTCTGTGAACCCGCCACTGTATACCTGTTCTGTTCAGTGGACCCGCCACTGTATACCTGTTCTGTTCAGTGGACCCGCCACTGTATACCTGTTCTGTTCAGTGGACCCGCCACTGTATACCTGTTCTGTTCAGTGGACCCGCCACTGTATACCTGTTCTGTGAACCCGCCACTGTATACCTGTTCTGTTCAGTGGACCCGCCACTGTATACCTGTTTAGTGAACACGCCACTGCATACCTATTGTGTTCAGTGATCCTGCCACTGCATACCTGTTCTGTGAACCCGCCACTGTATACCTGTTCTGTTCAGTGAACCCACCGCATCAGTGCGCATACCTGTGCAGTTAAGTGAACCCACCTACCTACGTGAGTGCACGCAGTGTGATATACCACTCCGTGCATACCCAATATGGACAAAACAGGTAGAGGAAGAGGAAGAGGTAATGGCAGAGGCAGAGGAAGGCCACCCGGCAGGTCTGCGCGAGGTCGTGTAAATGTAATTTCGTGTGGACCTGGCCCACAGTACAGTGCTCGGAAGAAGGCACGTCCCATCACCTCCCAAGATTGTCAGGACGTGGTTGAGTATTTAGCGACACAGAACACCTCATCTTGCTCAGCCACCAGCGCTACTACTAGCACCACTTCCGCTGCATTTGACACTTCGCAAGAATTATTTAGTGTTGAAATCACTGATGCACAGCCATTGTTGTTACAGCCAGATGAATTTTCACCAGCTAATATGTCTGAGTTACGCGGCAACACTATGGATGTAACGTGTCAGGAGGATGAAGGACCTACTGATGGTGCAAGTTTGGATTTGTCTGAGGCAAGCGAAGCTGGGCAGGATGACTACGATGATGACGGTAATAGGGATCCTCTGTATGTTCCCAATAGAGGAGATGAAGAGGGGGACAGTTCAGAGGGGGAGTCAGAGAGTAGTAGGAGGAGAGAAGTTGCTGAAAGAAGCTGGGGCAGCTCTTCGTCAGAAACAGCTGGTGGCAGAGTCCGGCACCATGTATCGCCACCTATGTACAGCCAGCCAACTTGCCCTTCAGCATCAGCTGCTGAGGTCCCCATAGTGCCCACATCCCAGGGTGGCTCAGCGGTGTGGAAATGTTTTAATGTGTGTGCCTCAGATCGGACCAAAGCCATCTGTTCGCTCTGCCAACAAAAATTGAGCCGTGGAAAGGCCAACACTCACGTAGGGACAAGTGCCTTACGAAGGCACCTGGAGAAAAGGCACAAACAGCAATGGGATGGCCACCTGAGCAAAAGCAGCAGCAGCACACAAAAGAAAAGTCACCCTCCTTCTCCTCTTCCTCCTTCAGGTGCATCATCTGCTTCTGCCGCTTTCTCCCTTGCACCTTCACAGGCACCCTCCTCCACTCCGCCTCTGCCCTTGAGCGGTTCCTGCTCCTCTGCCCACAGCAGCAGTCAGGTGTCCGTGAAGGAAATGTTTGAGCGGAAGAAGCCACTTTTGGCCAGTCACCTCCTTGCCCGGCGTCTGACAGCTGGCGTGGCGGAACTGTTAGCTCGCCAGCTGTTACCATACCGGCTGGTGGACTCTGAGGCCTTCCGTAAATTTGTGGCCATCGGAACACCGCAGTGGAAGATGCCAGGCCGCACTTATTTTTCGAGAAAGGCCATACCCCAACTGCACCGTGAAGTTGAGAGGCAAGTGGTGTCATCTCTTGCGAAGAGCGTTGGGTCAAGGGTACACCTGACCACGGATGGCTGGTCTGCCAAGCACGGGCAGGGCCGCTACATTACCTACACAGCCCATTGGGTGAACCTGGTGGTGAACGATGGCAAGCAGAAAGCGGCGGACCAAATTGTGACACCTCCACGGCTTGCAGGCAGGCCTCCTGCCACCTCCTCTCCTCCTGCTACATGCTCTTCGCTGTCCTCCTCCTCCTCCTTGGCTGAGTGGCAGTTCTCCTCTCCAGCTACACAGCCCCAGCTCCGCAGGGCCTATGCTGCATGCCAGGTACGACGGTGTCACGCCATCTTAGACATGGCTTGTCTCAAAGCGGAGAGTCACACTGGAGCAGCTCTCCTGGCTGCTCTTAAGAAACAGGTGGATGAGTGGCTGACCCCGCACCACCTGGAGATAGGCAACGTGGTGTGCGACAACGGCAGCAATCTGCTTGCTGCTTTGCATATGGGGAAGCTGACACACATACCCTGCATGGCACATGTCATGAATCTAGTGGTTCAAAGATTTGTGGCAAAGTACCCTGGCTTAGCGGATGTCCTGAAGCAGGCCAGGAAGTTCTGTGGGCATTTGAGGCGCTCTTACACAGCCATGGCACGATTTGCAGAAATTCAGCGTAAAAACAACATGCCGGTGAGACGCCTCATTTGCGATAGCCCCACTCGCTGGAACTCGACCCTGCTCATGTTCTCCCGCCTGCTAGAACAGAAGAAAGCCGTCACCCAGTACCTCTACAACTGGAGTAGAACGAAACAGTCTGGGAAGATGGGGATGTTCTGGCCCGACAACTGGACACTGATGAAAAATGCATGCAGGCTCATGCGGCCGTTTGAGGAGGTGACCAACCTGGTGAGCCGCAGTGAGGGCACCATCAGCGACTTAATTCCCTACGCGTACTTCTTGGAGCGTGCTGTGCGTAGAGTGGCGGATGAAGCTGCGAGTGAGCGTGACCAGGAACCGTTACGGCAGGAACAGGCATGGGACCAATTTTCATCAGACCCAGCTGTTTCCTCAACACCTGCGGCAGCACAGAGGGGGGAGGAGGAGGAAGAAGAGAGGTCGTGTGCAGAAGACGAGTCAGACTCAGAGGATGATGAGCAAGGTGTTTCTTTGGGGGAGGAGGAGGAGGAGGAGGGGACAGCGGCAGGAGAACAACCGCAGCAGGCGTCGCAGGGGGCTTGTGCTGCTCAACCTTCCCGTGGTATTGTTCGCGGCTGGGGGGAGGAGGTTGACTTACCTGACGTCACTGAGGAAGAGCAAGAGGAGATGGAGGGTACTGGATCCGACTTTGTGCAGATGTCGTCTTTTATGCTGTCCTGCCTGTTGAGGGACCCCCGTATAAAAAACCTCAAGGGGAATGAGCTGTACTGGGTGGCCACACTACTAGACCCTCGGTACAGGCACAAAGTGGCGGACCTGTTACCAACTCACCGGAAGGTGGAAAGGATGCAGCACATGCAGAACCAGCTGTCAACTATGCTTTACAATGCCTTTAACCACTTCACCACTGAGGGGTTTTACCCCCTGACCACCAGAGCAATTTTCACCTTTCAGCGCTCCTTCCATTCATTCGTCTATAACTTTATCATTACTTATCGCAATGAAATGAACTATATCTTGTTTTTTCCGCCACCAATTAGGCTTTCTTTAGGTGGGACATTATGCCAAGAATTATTTTTTTCTAAATGTGTTTTAATGGGAAAATAGGAAAAATGTGGGGAAAAAAAAAATATTTTTCAGTTTTCGGCCATTATAGTTTTTAAATAATGCATGGTACTGTAATTAAAACCCATGAAATGTATGTGCCCTTTTGTCCCGGTTATAAAACCGTTTAAATTATGTCCCTATCACAATGTTTGGCGCCAATATTTCATTTGGAAATAAAGGTGCATTTTTTTCAGTTTTGCGTCCATCCCTAATTACAAGCCCATAGTTTATAAAGTAACAAGTGTTATACCCTCTTGACTTAAATATTTAAAAAGTTCAGTCCCTAAGGTAACTAATTATGTATTTTTTTTAATTGTAAATTTTTTAATTTTTTTTTAATTACAAAAAAAAAAAAAAATGGGGAGTGTGGGAGGTAATGAGTTAATTTTGTGTGTAAAAGTCATTTATTTGTATGTGAAAAATGTGTAGGGTGTAGTTTACTATTTGGCCACAAGATGGCCACAGTAACTTTTTGCTTTATTGCTACCTCCAAGCCTCCTTCCGGAAGCTTGGAGGAAGAATAAGGAGGCTGGACACGTGAGTTTCTTCTCACAATGATCGCGCTGCCCATAGGAGAGCAGCGGGTCATTGTGGGGCTTAGATCAACGAACGGGAATGGATTTTCCCGTTCATTGATCTCCGGGCGAGCGGGCGGCGGCGGTTTTACTAGCGGCGGGCGGCGTGTTTACGAGCGGGAGCGCGGACAGCGTCGGGAACGCGGAAAGTACGTGTTTCTCCGTCCCTGGTTTTTAAAGGATGGAAAAAGGGGCGGAGAAATACGTACGCGCGGGGGTAAAGTGGTTAAGGGTGATGTGACAGCACAACGCCAGCAAGGTACCACTGCCACTAATCCTCCTCCCGTGT
Source organism: Hyperolius riggenbachi (assembly GCF_040937935.1). Taxonomy (NCBI): domain Eukaryota; kingdom Metazoa; phylum Chordata; class Amphibia; order Anura; family Hyperoliidae; genus Hyperolius; species Hyperolius riggenbachi. The sequence continues at coordinate 815,358 of NC_090655.1, read as the reverse complement.
CCACGCAGTCAAAGACAGGACGCTCCAGCGATCTCATGGTGATGTCGGACATGCGGACGTTCTTTAGTCCAACGCCTCGCCGTAGCCCTTCCGGATCCACCCTCCACCAACGCCTCGACCGGCAGGTAGCCGACTACCTGGCCTTAAGTGTGGATGTAGACACTGCTGTGAACAGCGATGAGGAACCCTTGAACTACTGGGTGCGCAGGCTTGACCTGTGGCCAGAGCTGTCCCAATTTGCCATCCAACTTCTCTCCTGCCCTGCCGCAAGCGTCCTCTCAGAAAGGACCTTCAGCGCAGCTGGAGGCATTGTCACAGAGAAGAGAAGTCGCCTAAGTCACAAAAGTGTTAAGTACCTCACCTTTATCAAAATGAATGAGGCATGGATCCCGGAGGGCTGCTGCCCGCCCCAAGACTAAGTCAGTCCCCGCACACACAGCATCTCTGCCTGCACGCCGTGTGACTGGCTGCCTGGCCTGCCCCAAAAAGACTAAGTCGCTCCCAGTCCCTCCACACAGCATGTCTGCCTGCAGGCCGCTTCACTACCTTCTCCGCCACCACCAACAGGGTCCGGGACTCCAGGCGGATTGCTGAATTTTTTAGGCCGCTGCTAGCAGCGGCCGCTGTAATAATTTTTATGGTGCGTGTACATGACTGCCTAATTTTTCTGGCTGCACTGAGGGCAGCTGCAACAACAAAAGAAAAGGCATGTACATGCGCCCATTCCCCTTCGTGATCATTACCTTGCCGTGGTGAAGGGGCTTGCGTATCACAATGAAGCAATGACCGGCACCTAGATGAGTGTCTCGGGGGGCACACAAACGATAATAAGGTCGTTGCTTCATTGTGGTCAGACCAAATTTGATCAGCTGGACAGTCACTGTTCTGTCATTCAGCTACATCAGCCAGGCCGACCATATGGGCTGTAAAGCCACCAAAACCTGCACTCTCGCCATGGTGCGCACCAGTCCAGCACGGCCGTCACTAGTACAAACAGCTGTTTGCGGTGCGTTACACGGTGAGTTTGGTGTGTCAGTGTGAAGCAGTACCTTAATTACACTACCTAATTGATGTATACACATGCAAGATGTTTTAAAGCACTTTAGGCCTGTCATTTAGCATTCAATGTGATTTCTGCCCTTAAAACGCTGCTTTGCGTCAAATCCAGATTTTTCCCGGGGACTTTTGGCATGTATCCCACTCCGCCATGCCCCCCTCTAGGTGTTAGACCCCTTGAAACATCTTTTCCATCACTTTTGTGGCCAGCATAATTATTTTTTTTTTTTCAAAGTTCGCATCCCCATTGAAGTCTATTGCGGTTCGCGAACTTTAACGCGAACCGAACGTTCCGCGAAAGTTCGCGAACCCGGTTCGCGAACCTAAAATCGGAGGTTCGGCCCAACTCTACCAGGCAATCTGCATTGTTAAACAGGAAATACATATGGCAGCCTCCGTATCCCTCTCAGGTGTGGTTTAAAGTGAACTTGAGCCAGCAATCCCCTTAAAAATATCAATACTTACCTGGGTGGTCTAGAGGTGATCCATCTCCTCTCGCTCCATCATTATGGCATACGGCCTCTCTGAACATCTCTGCATATCTGTATGTGCACTAGAGCAGAGTACCCCAACCCTGTCCTCGGGGCCCACCAACAGGGCATGTCCTGCAGGAAACCACAAACATGCACAGGTGAGGTAATTAGTGTCTCAGCAGAGCTGATTAACTACCTCTGAGGATTTCCACAAAACATGCCCTGTTGGTGGGCCCCGAGGACAGGGTTGGGGAACAGTGCACTAAGCTGAATGCACGTGTCTATGAGAGGCTACGGGCCCCTGTGCAGTAAGCTGAATGCACGTGTCTATGAGAGGCTCCAGGCCCCTGTGCAGTAAGCTGAATGCACGTGTCTATGAGAGGCTACGGGCCCCTGTGCAGTAAGCTGAATGCACGTGTCTATGAGAGGCTCCAGGCCCCTGTGCAGTAAGCTGAATGCACGTGTCTATGAGAGGCTCCGAGCCCCTGTGCAGTAAGCTGAATGCACGTGTCTATGAGAGGCTCCAGGCCCCTGTGCAGTAAGCTAAATGCATGTGTCCATGAGAGGATCCGGGCCCCTGTGCAGTAAGCTGAATACACGCTTCTATGAGAGGTTCCGGGCCCCTGTGCAGCAAGCTGAATGCAGCGTCTATGAGAGGTTCCGGGCCCCTGTGCAGTAAGCTGAATGCACGCGTCTATGAGAGGCTCCGGGCCCCTGTGCAGTAAGCTGAATACACGTGTCTATGAGAGGCTCCAGGCCCCTGTGCAGTAAGCTGAATGCACGTGTCTATGAGAGGCTCCGGGCCCCTGTGCAGTAAGCTGAATGCACGTGTCTATGAGAGGCTCCGGGCCCCTGTGCAGCCGCAGCCATACCTGCTATACACAGGGGAGTGCTGCGCGGAATAAAGGAGGCCCCCGGCCAGAGACGGGGGGTCCTGGAGGATGTGCAAAGCCTCTGCAGCATCCACAAGCTTCCCTCTTCATAGGTAAGTAACTTTTCATTTTACTGCCGCCTCAGGTGTGCTTTAAAGGAATACTGTAGGGGGGTCGGGGGAAAATGAGTTGAAGTTACCCGGGGCTTCTAATGGTCCCCCGCAGACATCCTGTGTCCGCGCAGCCGCTCACCGATGCTCCGGCCCGGCCTCCAGTTCACTTCTGGAATTTCAGACTTTAAAGTCTGAAAACCACTGCGCCTGCATTGCCGTGTCCTCGCTCCCGCTGATGGCACCAGGAGTGTACTGCGCAGGGGTCAGTATGGTCTGTGCCTGCGCAGTACGCTCCTGGTGACATCAGCGGGAGCGAGGACACGGCAACGCAGGCGCAGTGGTTTTCAGACTTTAAAGTCTGAAATTCCAGAAGTGAATCGGAGGCGGGGCCGGAGCATTGGGGAGTGGCTGCACGGGCACAGGATATCTGCGGGGGACCATTAGAAGCCCCGGGTAACTTCAACTCATTTTCCCCCGACCCCCCTACAGTGTCCCTTTAAGCTTCTGCTGTCAAATATTATATTGCCAGGTGAGGCCCGTCCTGAGGTGACCGGAGAACAAGCTACGTTACACCCCTCGGAATGCGGCATCAGAAGTCAGCAGAGATCGCCTGCGCTAATCATCTCTGTGGGGAAGGCTTGATGGATGGCGGAGCTCAGACTCTACCAGGATTTATTGGTAATTAAACTATTAGAGCTTTCCTCGGTGTCGCCGGAATGTGGAGCAGATGGCGGCCGCGGAGAAGAGACATGTCTAGGAGGACCTCCTGTGGCAGCACTTATTTACCCCACGCTGCTCTGCTGAGGGGCAACATCTTGTACTTATCCCCCCTGATCTGCTGTGCGTGTCCTGTGATATTATGAGGAAGTCTGATACTGCCACCCCAAATCCATAACTGCCACCCCAAATCCTCACCGGCCACCCCAAATCCATAACTGCCACCCCAAATCCTCACCGGCCACCCCAAATGCTCACCGGCCACCCCAAATCCTCACCGGCCACCCAAAATGCTCACCGGCCACCCCAAATCCATAACTGCCACCCCAAATCCATAACTGCCACCCCAAATCCTCACCGGCCACCCCAAATCCTCACCGGCCACCCCAAATCCTCACCAGCCACACCAAATGCTCACCGGCCACCCCAAATCCATAACTGCCACCCCAAATCCATAACTGCCACCCCAAATCCTCACCGGCCACCCCAAATCCTCACCGGCCACCCCAAATCCTCACCAGCCACACCAAATCCTCACCGGCCACCCCAAATCCACTCCTGAGTAATAACAGAAGACAAACAGAAATCATCAAACAGAAGAGCGCAGCAGAATAAGGTGGGGCAGTGCTTTTCAGCGCTGCTAGATTTGGGCACAGCCAGCGACTGTAATGGGAATCAGTCTATAGCGGCTCTCAGTGAGTAACGTCGGCGTAGTCAGAAGACGGAGCCGAAGTTGCTTAAAAGACACAATAATTCGGCCTCCAGCAATCGCCGGAAACTGAATTATTTCATTCCCCCACTATCCATGGCGGCCTGGAGGGGGAATAGTAATTACCGCAGCCAGGACTTGTGCAGCAGCAGGATCAGTCATATACCGGCTGTATCCTGTGCCCAAGTCTACCAGCGCCGATTTCATATGTATGCGAATAAGGAGGTCACAGGTATGATAACATTTACCAACAAAAGAGTGATATAAATCCTGATGTATAACAAACTGCACCCTGCATGATAAAATAGGATACGAGAGTTTCTGGTGTGGCACATCTTCCCATATGGTGGGTGCATAACCTGGGGTGCTGAGCCACGGCACTCAGTTCTATCAATAGTACAAACCACGTTAGGTTAGCGCATCTTACCTGAATGCAAAATCCATTTGCTGCATAAATCAGCACAGACCTGACAATTGTTTTGGGGCCGCGGCGGGTCTTCAGTCTGCACTTTTCTGAAGAAGGGGACCCACCTAACTCTGTTTCTACTATTGAGTGATAAAATAAACCACAATAATCTGAACATCCGTCTCACAAATTAGTGCATTACAAATGGAGCAAACCTTAAAGCACACCAGGGGCTAGATACAGGAAACCGGCATAACTCATATCACGGCCATTTTCGCGTGCATTTTCTCGTTTGCACACAAATGCAAATTTTTGCATGAAACCCCCACCAGTTTTCCCGCAAAACGTTGCGTTTGCGTATGAAAATTCATATTTTCGCATGAAAATTTGCGATTGTGCGCAAACGCAAAAATGCATGCGAAAATGGCTGTGATATGAGTTATCATGGATTAGTTAATCAAGCCCTGGAAGGGAGAGGGATATGGAGGCTGCCATATTTATTTCCTGTTAAACAATACCAGTTGCCTGGCAGCCCTGCTGATCTCTCTGGCTGCAGTAGTGTCTGAGTCGCACACCTTAAACAAGCATGCGGCTAATCCAATCACACTGCAGTCAGAGCACCTGATCTTTTCTCTAATTGTCTAGTATAAACCCTGCTGGGAGATTGCAGTGTATCAGAGTAGTTTGTACTCCAAACAGAGTGCTGTTGTCAAGGCAACAAGGCAGGGCAACATGAGTTATAAGAATTTTTAGCTGGTTTCACGCTGGCATGTGGAAAAATAGAAAGAGAATTGGGAAATGTGAGAATTGTCCTTCCTAATGGATTAGCTTCAAGACACATTGATTTGCTAGTTCCAAATCCTGCTTCCTGGGCGTGGCTAATCAGGATTTATTATTCAGTTTGATTAGATATTTTTATTCATTAAACCTGCTGAGCGGTCTGGACGAGCTCAGCTCGTCCAACACCGCCAGAGGCTGCCGCTCAGGCCCTGCTGGGCCGATTTTCGTCAAATAAAGTGCAGCACACGCAGCCGGCACTTTGCCAGCCGCGTGTGCTGCCTGATCGCCGCCGCTCTGCGGCGATCCGCCGCGAGCAGCGGCGAAAGAGGGTCCCCCCAGCCGCCTGAGCCCAGCGTAGCCGGAACAAAAAGTTCCGGCCAGCGCTAAGGGCTGGATCGGAGGAGGCTGACGTCAGGACGTCGGCTGACGTCGATGACGTCACTCCGCTCGTCGCTATGGCGACGATGTAAGCAAAACAAGGAAGGCCGCTCATTGCGGCCTTCCTTGTTTATTCTGGGCGCCGGAGGCGATCAGAACGCCTCCGGAGCGCCCTCTAGTGGGCTTTCATGCAGCCAACTTTCAGTTGGCTGCATGAAATAGTTTTTTTTTTATTTAAAAAAAAACCTCCCGCAGCCACCCTGGCGATTTAATCAGAACGCCAGGGTGGTTAATGAAGCCAGGAGAGGACATTAGAGGAGATTGCGTCCGTTTTGCGTCATACTTGGGGATGCAATGTTTTCTGTGTGGGCTGCTTGCGATTCTGCAGTTTTTTTGCATCTGTTCGGATTTTCACCTTAGCATTGTGGCAAAAAAAACAAAACGCCTGCGTTGAGCTTTTTTCTGTGACAGTTTCTAATTCAATGTATTTTAACGAGATTTCTGTTAAAACCCCCACAAGTGCAGATCCAGAATTGAAAATGAAAACGCAAACACAGACAAATGCAATTGTGGCAAAATGAGCACGATTTTGTACACCTCAAGTTTACGTTCGGCCCGAAAAAAGTCTGCCACAGTCTGTGCCTACTTAGGCCTGGGGCACACCAGAGGAGTTTCTCTGGTGCGTTTTGAGTTTTTAAATCTGCTGCTAATGTTATCCTATGTCTGTGCACACTGGAGCAATGAGGTTTTGTAAAAAACCCCATAGCATTACATTGGGAAGAGCGTTTGAAACCTCTAAAAGCTCTTCCCAATGTAATGCTATGGGGTTTTTACAAAACCTCATTGCTCCAGTGTGCACAGACATAGGATAACATTAGCAGCAGATTTAAAAACTCAAAACGCGCAGAAAAACTCCTCTGGTGTGCACCAGTCCTTAATGCTTATTTCGGGTGGTCAGGGACAAAATTTGCGCTAATTTTACAGTCAGCACAGTTCTAAAACGTAACTGGCCACATAATCATTTTTGGCCATGACTGCACTTTAAGGACTTGTTTACATAATAAATCGCAAGCGCTACCGCAAGCGCTGAGCGATTTAGTGAGTGTTTTTCACCACTTTTCCTTGTGCTTTGTAGTTAGAAAAGCGTTTTTCTGAGCACTTTTGCAGACAATTCGTTTTTTCATTGTTTCTCTTTCACCCTGAAATGAATAAATACATTAATGGCCTCAATTCACTAAGCTTATCTCCTGTCTTTAATAACGTTTCTAGAGTTATCACCATGGTGATAAGGCATGTAGTATTCAGGAAACATTTTACCTCAGGCAGACCTAAAGTTACCTCTTCTGTCTAAGTTAACTCTCCAATCCTTAAAATAACTCCAGAGTTAAAGACAGGCAGTTAATTAACTGCGTGTGAAAATAACTACAGAGGAGGTAACTTAACTACAGAGGAGGTAACTTAAAGCAGGGCTTTTCAATCTTTTCACTAATTGTACCACTTTTATCACCTGAAAATTTACAAGTACCACCCGTGCGCCTGTGCAGTAGAGTGGACCTGATCAGGCTCAGCTGTTTCCACCAGAATCCAAGCGGAGAGCTGCTACTGCTTATGCGGGTATGCTGACAAGAAGATCTTCAGGGCGTCCTATCATTGGATCCCCTCTACTGTGGAGGAAGGTGGAAGCCTCTTTAGCCCCCGAGGTCCTCGCTGTGCTGCACTACAGAATAGTTCAGACCTCAGATCAGCAGTAACTCGACTGTCACTGTGCACCATTCACCTGGCTGTCTCTCCACCGCTTATCTGAGGTCTGAAGTACATGCCAAAGGGCAGCACAGCAAGGAGCGAGCGAGGGGGAGCTGAGCTTTATGGAGGCAGGATGGGACCAGGACAAGTGGCAGGCAAACCTGGTGTGTACCACCTGGCCAACAGCAAAGTACCACTGGTGGTACGCGTACCACAGGTTGAAAAGCCCTGACTTAAAGGAATGGAGAGATAAGATAACTCTCTCACTGTGTGGAGGTAAGTTTTCTCTTGCCTTATTATCTCCTGCATGATCTTAGTGAATTGAGGCCAATGTATTTATTCCTGAAAGCGCTGGGGAAATCTCTATACAAAGCGGTTTTTCCAAGTGCTTTGCAATTTCCCCTATACCTTCCATTGTAGCCAAAAAGCTCAGAAAATGGAACAGGCAGCGCTTTGGTGAGCAGATCGGAATCAAAGCTTTCATATGTGATCACTTTCATAGGAAATCATTGCAAAGGCGCTTTTAGGGCCATTTCTGAAATCGCCAGTGCTTAAAAAAATCCCCCAAACGCCCTAAATGTTAACAAACCCTATAGGACACCTGAGGGGAGAGGAATATGGAGGCTGCCATATTTATTTCCTGTTAAACAATACCAGTTGCCTGGCAGTCCTGCTGATCTCTTTGGCTGCAGTAGTCTGAATCACACACCTGAAACAAGCATGCAGCTAATCTAGCCACACTTCAGTCACCAGATCTGCATGCTTGTTCAGGGGCTATGGCTAAGGGTATTAGAGACAGAAGATCAGCAGGACAGCCAGGCAATCTGCATTGTTAAATAATATGGCAGCCTCCATATCCCTCTCACTACAGTTCTCCTTTAAATAAAACCTCTGGCTGCCCATGGCTGTCATTGTGATCCGCCGGCTATAGACTGAATGAGAGGTTCTGAATGGTCCACTCCTCACAGGCAGCAGCGGCGGTTTATTCTTCTGAGATTGTGCAGGGAAGCATTGCCTGGAAATCGTGTAATAAAAGCTCTGCATCCCCTCTGCCCATGGGGCGCGATAAATGAGGGGTTGTCGCCGGCGGGGGACCTCAGGTCCGCTGGAAATCACAGCGCAAATGAGAGGCTGAAATAGGCAAACCGCAGCTCACCTGCTGCAAATGGAGGCAATCGAGTCTCAGCAAGAGAGAAGCTTCCTCCACCTGCCCTGAATTATTCACACTCTGCTGTCAGCTACAGATGTCAAGTGCTGCCAACAGCTGAGAGTGGGGGGGAGCGCACCAGACCGTTCTTACAATGGGAGCAACCGCCATCCTCACATTCACAGAATAATCAGCCCATTTATGGCTGCCAGGAGAGTATATTCTCTGTGCGGAGATGACAGAGCGCTGAGATATCACACAATGCAAGCTGGGGCTCAGCACATATCCTACACACTGATATAATGTTAATTTACATGCCCTGATTCCCAGCACCCTCTGCTGCCTCATACCTTTCACCGGAGCCATGTGCAGCCACCATTACTGATTCCCAGCACCCTCTGCTGCCTCATACCTAGCCTGTCACCAGAGCCATGTGCAGCCACCATTACTGATTCCCAGCACCCTCTGCTGCCTCATACCTAGCCTGTCTCCAGAGCCATGTGCAGCCACCATTACTGATTCCCAGCACCCCCTGCTGCCTCATACCTAGCCTGTCACCAGAGCCATGTGCAGCCACCATTACTGATTCCCAGCACCCTCTGCTGCCTCATACCTAGCCTGTCACCAGAGCCATGTGCTGTCACCATTACTGATTCCCAGCACCCTCTGCTGCCTCATATCTAGCCTGTCACCAGAGCCATGTGCAGCCACCATTACTGATTCCCAGCACCCTCTGCTGCCTCATACCTAGCCTGTCACCAGAGCCATGTGCAGCCACCATTACTGATTCCCAGCACCCTCTGCTGCCTCATACCTAGCCCGTCACCAGAGCCATGTGCTGCCACCATTACTGATTCCCAGCATCCTCTGCTGCCTCATACCTAGCCTGTCACCAGAGCCATGTGCAGCCACCATTACTGATTCCCAGCACCCCCTGCTGCCTCATACCTAGCCTGTCACCAGAGCCATGTGCAGCCACCATTACTGATTCCCAGCACCCTCTGCTGCCTCATACCTAGCCCGTCACCAGAGCCATGTGCAGCCACCATTACTGATTCCCAGCACCCTCTGCTGCCTCATACCAAGCCTGTCACCAGAGCCATGTGCAGCCACCATTACTGATTCCCAGCACCCTCTGCTGCCTCATACCAAGCCTGTCACCAGAGCCATGTGCAGCCACCATTACTGATTCCCAGCACCCCCTGCTGCCTCATACCTAGCCTGTCACCAGAGCCATGTGCAGCCACCAATACTGATTCCCAGCACCCTCTGCTGCCTCATATCTAGCCTGTCACCAGAGCCATGTGCAGCCACCATTACTGATTCCCAGCATCCTCTGCTGCCTCATACCTAGCCTGTCACCAGAGCCATGTGCAGCCACCATTACTGATTCCCAGCACCCTCTGCTGCCTCATACCTAGCCTGTCACCAGAGCCATGTGCAGCCACCATTACTGATTTCCAGCACCCTCTGCTGCCTTATACCTAGCCTGTCACCAGAGCCATGTGCAGCCACCATTACTGATTCCCCGCACCCTCTGCTGCCTCATACCTTTCACCAGAGCCATGTGTAGCCACCATTACTGATTTCCAGCACCCTCTGCTGCCTCATACCTATCCTGTCACCAGAGCCATGTGCAGCCCACCATTACTGATTTCCAGCACCCTCTGCTGCCTCATACCTAGCCTGTCACCAGAGCCATGTGCAGCCACCATTACTGATTCCCCGCACCCTCTGCTGCCTCATACCTTTCACCAGAGCAATGTGTAGCCACCATTACTGATTTCCAGCACCCTCTGCTGCCTCATACCTAGCCTGTCACCAGAGCCATGTGCAGTCACCATTACTGATTACCAGCACCCCCTGCTGCCTCATACCTAGCCTGTCACCAGAGCCATGTGCAGCCACCATTACTGATTTCCAGCACCCTCTGCTGCCTCATACCTAGCCTGTCACCAGAGCCATGTGCAGCCACCATTACTGATTACCAGCACCCCCTGCTGCCTCATACCTAGCCTGTCACCAGAGCCATGTGCTGCCACCATTACTGATTCCCAGCATCCTCTGCTGCCTCATACCTAGCCTGTCACCAGAGCCATGTGCAGCCACCATTACTGATTCCCAGCACCCTCTGCTGCCTCATATCTAGCCTGTCACCAGAGCCATGTGCAGCCACCATTACTGATTCCCAGCACCCCCTGCTGCCTCATACCTAGCCTGTCACCAGAGCCATGTGCAGCCACCATTACTGATTCCCAGCAGCCCCTGCTGCCTCATACCTAGCCTGTCACCAGAGCCATGTGCAGCCACCATTACTGATTCCCAGCACCCTCTGCTGCCTCATACCTAGCCTGTCACCAGAGCCATGTGCAGCCACCATTACTGATTCCCAGCACCCCCTGCTGCCTCATACCTAGCCTGTCACCAGAGCCATGTGCAGCCACCATTACTGATTACCAGCACCCCCTGCTGCCTCATACCTAGCCTGTCACCAGAGCCATGTGCAGGCCACCATTACTGATTCCCAGCACCCTCTGCTGCCTCATACCTAGCCTGTCACCAGAGCCATGTGCAGCCACCATTACTGATTCCCAGCATCCCCTGCTGCCTCATACCTAGCCTGTCACCAGAGCCATGTGCAGCCACCATTACTGATTCCCAGCACCCTCTGCTGCCTCATTCCTAGCCTGTCACCAGAGCCATGTGCAGCCACCATTACTGATTCCCAGCACCCTCTGCTGCCTCATACCTAGCCTGTCACCAGAGCCATGTGCTGCCACCATTACTGATTCCCAGCACCCTCTGCTGCCTCATACCTAGCCTGTCACCAGAGCCATGTGCTGCCACCATTACTGACTCCCAGCACCCTCTGCTGCCTCATACCTAGCCTGTCACCAGAGCCATGTGCAGTCACCATTACTGATTCCCAGCACCCTCTGCTGCCTCATATCTAGCCTGTCACCAGAGCCATGTGCAGCCACCATTACTGATTCCCAGCACCCCCTGCTGCCTCATACCTAGCCTGTCACCAGAGCCATGTGCTGCCACCATTACTGACTCCCAGCACCCTCTGCTGCCTCATACCTAGCCTGTCACCAGAGCCATGTGCAGGCCACCATTACTGATTCCCAGCACCCTCTGCTGCCTCATACCTAGCCTGTCACCAGAGCCATGTGCAGCCACCATTACTGATTCCCAGCACCCTCTGCTGCCTCATACCTAGCCTGTCACCAGAGCCATGTGCAGCCACCATTACTGATTCCCAGCACCCCCTGCTGCCTCATATCTAGCCTGTCACCAGAGCCATGTGCTGCCACCATTACTGACTCCCAGCACCCTCTGCTGCCTCATACCTAGCCTGTCACCAGAGCCATGTGCAGGCCACCATTACTGATTCCCAGCACCCTCTGCTGCCTCATACCTAGCCTGTCACCAGAGCCATGTGCAGCCACCATTACTGATTCCCAGCACCCCCTGCTGCCTCATACCTAGCCTGTCACCAGAGCCATGTGCAGCCACCATTACTGATTCCCAGCACCCCCTGCTGCCTCATACCTAGCCTGTCACCAGAGCCATGTGCAGCCACCATTACTGATTCCCAGCACCCCCTGCTGCCTCATACCTAGCCTGTCACCAGAGCCATGTGCAGCCACCATTACTGATTCCCAGCACCCTCTGCTGCCTCATACCTAGCCTGTCACCAGAGCCATGTGCAGCCACCATTACTGATTCCCAGCACCCCCTGCTGCCTCATACCTAGCCTGTCACCAGAGCCATGTGCAGCCACCATTACTGATTCCCAGCACCCTCTGCTGCCTCATACCTAGCCTGTCACCAGAGCCATGTGCAGCCACCATTACGGACTCCCAGCACCCTCTGCTGCCTCATACCTAGCCTGTCACCAGAGCCATGTGCAGGCCACCATTACTGATTCCCAGCACCCTCTGCTGCCTCATATCTAGCCTGTCACCAGAGCCATGTGCAGCCACCATTACTGATTCCCAGCACCCTCTGCTGCCTCATACCTAGCCTGTCACCAGAGCCATGTGCAGCCACCATTACTGATTCCCAGCACCCTCTGCTGCCTCATATCTAGCCTGTCACCAGAGCCATGTGCAGCCACCATTACTGATTCCCAGCATCCTCTGCTGCCTCATACCTCGCCTGTCACCAGAGCCATGTGCAGCCACCATTACTGATTCCCAGCATCCTCTGCTGCCTCATACCAAGCCTGTCACCAGAGCCATGTGCAGCCACCATTACTGATTCCCAGCACCCTCTGCTGCCTCATACCTAGCCTGTCACCAGAGCCATGTGCAGCCACCACCATTACTGATTCCCAGCACCCTCTGCTGCCTCATACCTAGCCTATCACCAGAGCCATGTGCAGCCACCATTACTGACTCCCAGCACCCTCTGCTGCCTCATACCTATCCTGTCACCAGAGCCATGTGCAGGCCACCATTACTGATTCCCAGCACCCTCTGCTGCCTCATATCTAGCCTGTCACCAGAGCCATGTGCAGCCACCATTACTGATTCCCCGCACCCTCTGCTGCCTCATACCTATCCTGTCACCAGAGCCATGTGCAGCCACCATTACTGATTCCCAGCACCCTCTGCTGCCTCATACCTAGCCTGTCACCAGAGCCATGTGCAGCCACCATTACTGATTCCCCGCACCCTCTGCTGCCTCATACCAAGCCTGTCACCAGAGCCATGTGCAGCCACCATTACTGATTCCCAGCACCCTCTGCTGCCTCATACCTAGCCTGTCACCTGAGCCATGTGCAGCCACCATTACTGATTCCCAGCACCCTCTGCTGCCTCATACCTAGCCTGTCACCAGAGCCATGTGCAGCCACCATTACTGATTGCCAGCATCCTCTGCTGCCTCATACCAAGCCTGTCACCAGAGCCATGTGCAGCCACCATTACTGATTCCCAGCACCCTCTGCTGCCTCATACCTAGCCTGTCACCTGAGCCATGTGCAGCCACCATTACTGATTCCCAGCACCCTCTGCTGCCTCATACCTAGCCTGTCACCAGAGCCATGTGCAGCCACCATTACTGATTCCCAGCACCCTCTGCTGCCTCATACCTAGCCTGTCACCAGAGCCATGTGCAGCCACCATTACTGATTCCCAGCACCCTCTGCTGCCTCATACCTAGCCTGTCACCAGAGCCATGTGCAGCCACCATTACTGATTCCCAGAACCCTCTGCTGCCTCATTCCTAGCCTGTCACCAGAGCCATGTGCAGCCACCATTACGGACTCCCAGCACCCTCTGCTGCCTCATACCTATCCTGTCACCAGAGCCATGTGCAGCCACCATTACTGATTCCCAGCACCCTCTGCTGCCTCATACCTAGCCTGTCACCAGAGCCATGTGCAGCCACCATTACTGATTCCCAGCACCCTCTGCTGCCTCATACCTAGCCTGTCACCAGAGCCATGTGCAGCCACCATTATGGACTCCCAGCACCCTCTGCTGCCTCATACCTAGCCTGTCACCAGAGCCATGTGCAGCCACCATTACTGATTCCCAGCACCCCCCTGCTGCCTCATACCTATCCTGTCACCAGAGCCATGTGCAGCCACGATTACTGATTCCCAGCACCCTCTGCTGCCTCATATCTAGCCTGTCACCAGAGCCATGTGCAGCCACCATTACTGATTCCCAGCACCCTCTGCTGCCTCATACCTAGCCTGTCACCAGAGCCATGTGCAGCCACCATTACTGAGCAATGCATTATTACTGTGTAACTACATGCAGCACTTTACAGAGTCATGTCACTGACTGTCCTCATAGCCTAATGTCCTACCATGTTATTATTATGTATTTATATAGCACTGACACCTTCTGAAGCACTTTACAGAGTACATACTCATTAGTGATGGGCGAACAGTGTTCGCCACTGTTCGGGTTCGCCCGGATTTTGGCCTGTTCGGGTCCGGTTCTGCACCCCCCAAACACCTCATGGTGTTCGGGAGGGTGCTCGGGCATGCTGCCCGAACCCGAACAGACCTTCTTTGTTCGGCCGAACACAGCCGTGTCCGGCCGAACATAGCCCCCTATAGGGTCCCAGCATAAAGGGAGAGCATGCCCCGAGCGCGGGGGGGGGGGGGGGGGCGTCGGAAATGTCCCCCACCCCTCCCCGCTAAGCTCTCCCTTCTGCCGGTACCCTATAATTAAATTTAAGTGCCCAAAAGTACCTGAGGAGGAGGAGGGCAGGAAGCGGGCAGCCGGAGATGCTAGGCGCTAGTACTATCTGGTGCTTCCGCCCTCTCTTGACGCACTTCCTGTTTACATTTGAAGTCGCGTCAAGAGGGCGCAGAAGTACCGCGATGACGCGTACGAGGGTACGTGTCATCATGTAGATGACTCGTACGCGTCATCGCGGTACTTCTGCGCCCTCTTGACGCAACTTCAAATGTAAACAGGAAGTGCGTCAAGAGAGGGCGGAAGCACCAGATAGTACTAGCGCCTAGCATCTCCGGCTGCCCGCTTCCTGCCCTCCTCCTCCTCAGGTACTTTTGGGCACTTAAATTTAATTATAGGGTACCGGCAGAAGGGAGAGCTTAGCGGGGAGGGGTGGGGGACATTTCCGACCACCCACCCCCCCCCCCCCTGCGCTTGGGGCATGCTCTCCTTTTATGCTGGGACCCTATAGGGGCCCCAAAGGGACATGTTCGGGTTGGGTTCGGGTTCGGCTCGAACATGCCGAACATCAGGGGCATGTTCGGCCGAACCAAACCGAACCACACCGAACCCGAACATCCAGATGTTTGCCCAACACTAATACTCATGTCACTGACTGTCCTCAGAGGAGCTCACAGTCTAATCCTACTATAGTCATAGTGTAATGTCCTATCATATTATTATTATGTATTTATATAGCACTGACATCTCCTGCAGCACATTACAGAGTACATAGTCATGTCACTGATTGTCCTCAGAGGAGCTCACAGTCTAATCCTACCATAGTCATAGTGTAATGTCCTATCATATTATTATTATGTATTTATATAGCACTGACATCTTCTGCAGCACTGTACAGAGTACATAGTCATGTCACTGACTGTCCTCAGAGGAGCTCACAATCTAATCCTACCACAGTCATAGTCTAATGTCCTACTATATTATTATTATGTATTTATATAGCAATGACATCTCCTGCAGCACATTACAGAGTACATAGTCATGTCACTGACTGTCCTCAGAGGAGATCACACTCTAATCCTACCATAGTCATAGTGTAATGTCCTACCATATTATTATTATTATTATGTATTTATATAGCACTGACATCTCCTGCAGCACTGTACAGAGTACAAAGTCATGTCACTGACTGTCCTCAGAGGAGCTCACACTCTAATCCTACCATAGTCATAGTCTAATATCCTACCATATTATTATTATGTATTTATATAGCACTGACATCTTCTGCAGCACATTACAGAGTACATAGTCATGTCACTGACTGTCCTCATAGACTACAGCAACATAGGAGAAAAGTAATTTATGGCTCATTTTACACTGGAAAAAAATGTACTTCTTATTTGAATGTTTGCACATATTTTAAATTTTACAGATTTTCGCTGTAGTGCCCTTTTAAGGTGTCATTAGCCTGGCAGCTGAACTCTCAGCAAGTAAAGAAGCTTATTAAGCAAAGACAACAGCAGAGATCCTCACACAGAATCCTTGTTTCATTTTAAGATGATTTATAGAATAATTGTAGTTAAGGGTGGCTGCCAACTTAACTACAAATGACCCCAAATCATGCCAAATCACATTAGACTTTTCACCTGCCCACCTCCAATGTATATTCCCCTCCCCCAAGTGACCCCTAGCCATATGTAAAACGCTCAGCCTACATAATCCAGAGTACAGCACATGCCCCTATAACCTCCCTCCTTCCCCCAGTAAGTGGGGCTACTATCAACCCCCTATCCCAATAACATTAATCCTCACTCCTTCCCCTATACAGAAAGTATGGCCTGAGCTGGTCTAGTTGAGGTGACTTACTGTGAAACCTCATACACAACTGCTGCTCCTTGCAATCAAGTGCCCAACAAGTACATAAATCACTAATTTACCCTCTGAAATATGTCTTCTTACTTAAGACTTTCACAAACCATCTATAGTATTATCATCCTTGCTCTGTCCAGGGTGCTGAAACTGCTGTACACATTATACCATGGTAGACTCTGTGCCTCTGTCCAGGTACTGAAAGTGCTGTACACATATCATAGTAGACTCTGTGCCTCTGTCCAGGGTGCTGAAACTGCTGTACACATTATATCATAGTAGACTGTGTGCCTCTGTCCAGGTACTGAACTGCTTTACACATTATACCATAGTAGACTCTGTGCCTCTGTCCAGGTGCTGAAACTGCTGTACACATTATACTTTAGCAGACTCTGTGCCTCTGTCCAGGTGCTATAACTGCTGTACACATTATACTATAGTAGACTCAGTGCCTCTGTCCAGGTGCTGAACTGCTTTACACATTATACCATAGTAGACTCTGTGCCTCTGTCCAGGTGCTGAAACTGCTGTACACATTATACTTTAGCAGACTCTGTACCTCTATCCAGGATGCTGAAAGTGCTGTACACATTATACCATAGTAGACTATGTGCCTCTGTCCGGAGTGCTGAAACTGCTGTACACATATCATAGTAGACTATGTGCCTCTGTCCAGGGTGCTGAAACTGCTGTACACATTATATCATAGTAGACTGTGTGCCTCTGTCCAGGTACTGAACTGCTTTACACATTATACCATAGTAGACTATGTGCCTCTGTCCAGGTGCTGAAACTGCTGTACACATTATACTTTAGCAGACTCTGTGCCTCTGTCCAGGTGCTGAAACTGCTGTACACATTATACTATAGTAGACTCAGTGCCTCTTTCCAGGTGCTGAAACTGCTTTACACATTATACCATAGTAGACTCTGTACCTCTATCCAGGGTGCTGAAAGTGCTGTACACATTATACCATAGTAGACTATGTGCCTCTGTCCGGGGTGCTGAAACTGCTGTACACATTATACAATAGTAGACTCTGTGCATCTGTCCAGGTGCTGAAACTGCTTTACACATTATACCATAGTAGACTCTGTGCCTCTGTCCAGGTGCTGAAACTGCTGTACACATTATACTATAGTAGACTCTGTACCTCTATCCAGGGTGCTGAAAGTGCTGTACACATTATACCATAGTAGACTATGTGCCTCTGTCCGGGGTGCTGAAACTGCTGTACACATTATACCATAGTAGATTCTGTGCCTCTGTCCAGGTGCTGAAACTGCTGTACACATTATACCATAGTAGACTCTGTGCCTCTGTCCAGGTGCTGAAACTGCTGTACACATTATATCATAGTAGACTCTGTGCCTCTGTCCAGGTGCTGAAACTGCTGTACACATTATACCATAGTAGACTATGTGCCTCTGTCCGGGGTGCTGAAACTGCTGTACACATTATACAATAGTAGACTCTGTGCATCTGTCCAGGTGCTGAAACTGCTTTACACATTATACCATAGTAGACTATGTGCCTCTGTCCGGGGTACTGAAACTGCTGTACACATTATACAATAGTAGACTCTGTGCATCTGTCCAGGTGCTGAAACTGCTTTACACATTATACCATAGTAGACTCTGTGCCTCTGTCCAGGTGCTGAAACTGCTGTACACATTATACTATAGTAGACTCTGTACCTCTATCCAGGGTGCTGAAAGTGCTGTACACATTATACCATAGTAGACTATGTGCCTCTGTCCGGGGTGCTGAAACTGCTGTACACATTATACCATAGTAGACTCTGTGCCTCTGTCCAGGTGCTGAAACTGCTGTACACATTATACCATAGTAGACTCTGTGCCTCTGTCCAGGTGCTGAAACTGCTGTACACATTATATCATAGTAGACTCTGTGCCTCTGTCCAGGTGCTGAAACTGCTGTACACATACTATAGGAGACTCTGTGCCTCTGTCCAGGTGCTGAAACTGTTGTACACATTATACCATAGTAGACTCTGTGCCTCTGTCCAGGTACTGAAAGTGCTGTACACATATCACAGTAGACTCTGTGCCTCTGTCCAGGGTGCTGAAACTGCTGTACACATTATACCATAGTAGACTCTGTGCCTCTGTCCAGGTGCTGAAACTGCTGTACACATTATATCATAGTAGACTCTGTGCCTCTGTCCAGGTGCTGAAACTGCTGTACACATTATACCATAGTAGACTCTGTGCCTCTGTCCAGGTGCTGAAACTGCTGTACACATTATATCATAGTAGACTCTGTGCCTCTGTCCAGGTGCTGAAACTGTTGTACACATTATACCATAGTAGACTCTGTGCCTCTGTCCAGGTACTGAAAGTGCTGTACACGTTTCACAGTAGACTCTGTGCCTCTGTCCAGGGTGCTGAAACTGCTGTACACATTATACCATAGTAGACTCTGTGCCTCTGTCCAGGTACTGAAACTGCTGTACACATTATACTATAGTAGACTCTGTACCTCTATCCAGGGTGCTGAAAGTGCTGTACACATTATACCATAGTAGACTCTGTGCCTCTGTCTGGAGTGCTGAAACTGCTGTACACATTATACTATAGTAGACTCTGTGCCTCTGTCCAGGTGCTGAAACTGCTGTGCACATTATATCATAGTAGACTCAGTGCCTCTGTCCAGGTGCTCAAGCTGTTGCACACATTATACTATAGGAGACTCTGTGCCTCTGTCCAGGTGCTCAAGCTGTTGTACACAATATACTATAGGAGACTCTGTGCCTCTGTCCAGGGTGCTGAAACTGCTGTACACATTATATCATAGTAGACTCAGTGCCTCTGTCCAGGTGCTGAAACTGCTGTACACATTATACCATAGTAGACTCTGTGCCTCTGTCCAGGTGCTGAAACTGCTGTACACATTATATCATAGTAGACTCAGTGCCTCTGTCCAGGTGCTCAAGCTGCTGTACACATTATACTTTAGGAGACTCTGTGCCTCTGTCCAGGTGCTGAAACTGCTGTACACATTATACCATAGTAGACTCTGTGCCTCTGTCCAGGTGCTGAAACTGTTGTACACATTATACCATAGCAGACTATGTGCCTCTGTCGAGGGTGCTGAAATTGCTGTATATATTATACCAGTGGTCCTGAAACTAAGGCCCGCTGGCCGAATGTGGCCCCCTGAAGCTTTTTTAACGGCCCTCATACACAAAATGTATTATAGATGCAGTCAGCTACATCTTTAAATATTGCTTTTCCACATATAGAATGAAGCTAGAAAGCAGTAATTTTGCTGGTTTCCAATCAAATTTCAAGTCAGGTGACACTGCTATCCAATTGGACTGCAGGTTGTCACCTGGGTATGCTTCACTGTCTCGCCCGCAAAGACATAATTTTATGTATACTCCGGCCCCTCAGCAGTCTGAAGTATGTTGACCCGGCCCTCGACCCAAAACGTTTAGGGACCCCTGTATTATACCATAACAGACTCAATGCCTCTGTCCAGGTGCTGAAACTGCTGTACACATTATATCATAGTAGACTATGTGCCTCTGTCCAGGTGCTGAAACTGCAGTACACATTATACCATAGTAGACTCTGTGCCTCTGTCCAGGGTACTGAAACTGCTGTACACATTATATCATAGTAGACTCAGTGCCTCTGTCCAGGTGCTCAAGCTGTTGTACACATTATACTATAGGAGACTCTGTGCCTCTGTCCAGGGTGCTGAAACTGCTGTACACATACTATAGGAGACTCTGTGCCTCTGTCCAGGTGCTGAAACTGTTGTACACATTATACCATAGTAGACTCTGTGCCTCTGTCCAGGTACTGAAAGTGCTGTACACATATCATAGTAGACTCTGTGCCTCTGTCCAGGGTGCTGAAACTGCTGTACACATTATACCATAGTAGACTCTGTGCCTCTGTCCGGAGTGCTGAAACTGCTTTACACATTATACCATAGTAGACTCTGTGCCTCTGTCCAGGTGCTGAAACTGCTGTACACATTATATCATAGTAGACTCAGTGCCTCTGTCCAGGTGCCCAAGCTGTTGTACACATTATACTATAGGAGACTCTGTGCCTCTGTCCAGGGTGCTGAAACTGCTGTACACATACTATAGTAGACTCTGTGCCTCTGTCCAGGTACTGAAAGTGCTGTACACATATCATAGTAGACTATGTGCCTCTGTCCAGGGTGCTGAAACTGCTGTACACATTATACCATAGTAGACTGTGTGCCTCTGTCCAGGTACTGAACTGCTTTACACATTATACCATAGTAGACTCTGTGCCTCTGTCCAGGTACTGAAACTGCTGTACACATTATACTATAGTAGACTCTGTATCTCTATCCAGGGTGCTGAAAGTGCTGTACACATTATACCATAGTAGACTCTGTGCCTCTGTCCGGAGTGCTGAAACTGCTGTACACATTATACTATAGTAGACTCAGTGCCTCTGTCCAGGTGCTGAAACTGCTTTACACATTATACCATAGTAGACTCTGTGCCTCTGTCCAGGTGCTCAAGCTGTTGTACACATTATACTATAGGAGACTCTGTGCCTCTGTCCAGGGTGCTGAAACTGCTGTACACATTATACTATAGGAGACTCTGTGCCTCTTTCCAGGGTGCTGAAACTGCTGTACACATTATACTATAGGAGACTCTGTGCCTCTGTCCAGGTGCTGAAACTGCTGTACACATTATACCATAGTAGACTCTGTGCCTCTGTCCAGGTGCTGAAACTGCTGTACACATTATATCATAGTAGACTCAGTGCCTCTGTCCAGGTGCTCAAGCTGCTGTACACATTATACTATAGAAGACTCTGTGCCTCTGTCCAGGTGCTGAAACTGCTGTACACATTATACCATAGTAGACTCTGTGCCTCTGTCCAGGTGCTGAAACTGTTGTACACATTATACCATAGCAGACTATGTGCATCTGTCCAGGATGCTGAAATTGCTGTATATATTATACCAGTGGTCCTGAAACTAAGGCCCGCGGGCCGAATGTGGCCCCCTGAAGCTTTTTTAACGGCCCCCATACAGAAAATGTATTATAGATGCGGTCAGCTACATCTTTAAATATTGCTTTTCCACATATAGAATGAAGCTAGAAAGCAGTAATTTTGCTGGTTTCCAATCAAATTTCAACTCAGGTGACACTGCTATCCAATTGGACTGCAGGTTGTCACCTGGGTATGCTTCACTGTCTCGCCCGCAAAGACATAATTTTATGTATACTCCGGCCCCTCAGCAGTCTGAAGTATGTTGACCCGGCCCTCGACCCAAAACGTTTGGGGACCCCTGTATTATACCATAGTAGACTCAGTGCCTCGGTCCAGGTGCTGAAACTGCTGTACACATTATACTATAGTAGACTCAATGCCTCTGTCCAGGTGCTGAAACTGCTGTACACATTATACCATAGTAGACTCAATGCCTCTGTCCAGGTGCTGAAACTGCTGTACACATTATATCATAGTAGACTCTGTGCCTCTGTCCAGGTGCTGAAACTGCTGTACACATTATACCATAGTAGACTCTGTGCCTCTGTCCAGGGTACTGAAACTGCTGTACACATTATACTATAGTAGACTCAGTGCCTCTGTGCAGGTGCTGAAACTGCTGTACACATTATATCATAGTAGACTCTGTGCCTCTGTCCAGGGTGCTGAAACTGCTGTACACATTATACCATAGCAGACTCTGTGCCTCTGTCCAGGTACTGAAACTGCTGTACACATTATATCATAGTAGACTCAGTGCCTCTGCCCAGGGTGCTGAAACTGCTGTACACATTATATCATAGTAGTCTCAGTGCCTCTGTCCAGGGTGCTGAAACTGTTGTACATATTATACCGTAGTAGACTGTGTGCCTCTGTCCAGGTACTGAACTGCTTTACACATTATACCATAGTAGACTCTGTGCCTCTGTCCAGGTACTGAAACTGCTGTACACATTATACTATAGTAGACTCTGTACCTCTATCCAGGGTGCTGAAAGTGCTGTACACATTATACCATAGTAGACTCTGTGCCTCTGTCCGGAGTGCTGAAACTGCTGTACACATTATACTATAGTAGACTCTGTGCCTCTGTCCAGGTGCTGAAACTGCTGTGCACATTATATCATAGTAGACTCAGTGCCTCTGTCCAGGTGCTCAAGCTGTTGTACACATTATACTATAGGAGACTCTGTGCCTCTGTCCAGGTGCTCAAGCTGTTGTACACAATATACTATAGGAGACTCTGTGCCTCTGTCCAGGGTGCTGAAACTGCTGTACACATTATACTATAGGAGACTCTGTGCCTCTGTCCAGGTGCTGAAACTGCTGTACACATTATACCATAGTAGACTCTGTGCCTCTGTCCAGGTGCTGAAACTGCTGTACACATTATATCATAGTAGACTCAGTGCCTGTGTCCAGGTGCTCAAGCTGCTGTACACATTATACTTTAGGAGACTCTGTGCCTCTGTCCAGGTGCTGAAACTGCTGTACACATTATACCATAGTAGACTCTGTGCCTCTGTCCAGGTGCTGAAACTGTTGTACAAATTATACCATAGCAGACTATGTGCCTCTGTCGAGGGTGCTGAAATTGCTGTATATATTATACCAGTGGCCCTGAAACTAAGGCCCGCGGGCCGAATGTGGCCCCCTGAAGCTTTTTTAACGGCCCTCATACACAAAATGTATTATAGATGCAGTCAGCTACATCTTTAAATATTGCTTTTCCACATATAGAATGAAGCTAGAAAGCAGTAATTTTGCTGGTTTCCAATCAAATTTCAAGTCAGGTGACACTGCTATCCAATTGGACTGCAGGTTGTCACCTGGGTATGCTTCACTGTCTCGCCCGCAAAGACATAATTTTATGTATACTCCGGCCCCTCAGCAGTCTGAAGTATGTTGACCCGGCCCTCGACCCAAAACGTTTGGGGACCCCTGTATTATACCATAGTAGACTCAATGCCTCTGTCCAGGTGCTGAAACTGCTGTACACATTATATCATAGTAGACTGTGTGCCTCTGTCCAGGTGCTGAAACTGCAGTACACATTATACCATAGTAGACTCTGTGCCTCTGTCCAGGGCACTGAAACTGCTGTACACATTATATCATAGTAGACTCAGTGCCTCTGTCCAGGTGCTCAAGCTGTTGTACACATTATACTATAGGAGACTCTGTGCCTCTGTCCAGGGTGCTGAAACTGCTGTACACATACTATAGGAGACTCTGTGCCTCTGTCCAGGTGCTGAAACTGTTGTACACATTATACCATAGTAGACTCTGTGCCTCTGTCCAGGTACTGAAAGTGCTGTACACATATCATAGTAGACTATGTGCCTCTGTCCAGGGTGCTGAAACTGCTGTACACATTATACCATAGTAGACTGTGTGCCTCTGTCCAGGTACTGAACTGCTTTACACATTATACCATAGTAGACTCTGTGCCTCTGTCCAGGTACTGAAACTGCTGTACACATTATACTATAGTAGACTCTGTATCTCTATCCAGGGTGCTGAAAGTGCTGTACACATTATACCATAGTAGACTCTGTGCCTCTGTCCGGAGTGCTGAAACTGCTGTACACATTATACTATAGTATACTCAGTGCCTCTGTCCAGGTGCTGAAACTGCTTTACACATTATACCATAGTAGACTCTGTGCCTCTGTCCAGGTGCTCAAGCTGTTGTACACATTATACTATAGGAGACTCTGTGCCTCTGTCCAGGGTGCTGAAACTGCTGTACACATTATACCATAGTAGACTCTGTGCCTCTGTCCGGAGTGCTGAAACTGCTTTACACATTATACCATAGTAGACTCTGTGCCTCTGTCCAGGTGCTGAAACTGCTGTACACATTATATCATAGTAGACTCAGTGCCTCTGTCCAGGTGCTCAAGCTGTTGTACACATTATACTATAGGAGACTCTGTGCCTCTGTCCAGGTGCTCAAGCTGTTGTACACAATATACTATAGGAGACTCTGTGCCTCTGTCCAGGGTGCTGAAACTGCTGTACACATTATATCATAGTAGACTCAGTGCCTCTGTCCAGGTGCTGAAACTGCTGTACACATTATACCATAGTAGACTCTGTGCCTCTGTCCAGGTGCTGAAACTGCTGTACACATTATATCATAGTAGACTCAGTGCCTCTGTCCAGGTGCTCAAGCTGCTGTACACATTATACTTTAGGAGACTCTGTGCCTCTGTCCAGGTGCTGAAACTGCTGTACACATTATACCATAGTAGACTCTGTGCCTCTGTCCAGGTGCTGAAACTGTTGTACACATTATACCATAGCAGACTATGTGCCTCTGTCGAGGGTGCTGAAATTGCTGTATATATTATACCAGTGGTCCTGAAACTAAGGCCCGCTGGCCGAATGTGGCCCCCTGAAGCTTTTTTAACGGCCCTCATACACAAAATGTATTATAGATGCAGTCAGCTACATCTTTAAATATTGCTTTTCCACATATAGAATGAAGCTAGAAAGCAGTAATTTTGCTGGTTTCCAATCAAATTTCAAGTCAGGTGACACTGCTATCCAATTGGACTGCAGGTTGTCACCTGGGTATGCTTCACTGTCTCGCCCGCAAAGACATAATTTTATGTATACTCCGGCCCCTCAGCAGTCTGAAGTATGTTGACCCGGCCCTCGACCCAAAACGTTTAGGGACCCCTGTATTATACCATAACAGACTCAATGCCTCTGTCCAGGTGCTGAAACTGCTGTACACATTATATCATAGTAGACTATGTGCCTCTGTCCAGGTGCTGAAACTGCAGTACACATTATACCATAGTAGACTCTGTGCCTCTGTCCAGGGTACTGAAACTGCTGTACACATTATATCATAGTAGACTCAGTGCCTCTGTCCAGGTGCTCAAGCTGTTGTACACATTATACTATAGGAGACTCTGTGCCTCTGTCCAGGGTGCTGAAACTGCTGTACACATACTATAGGAGACTCTGTGCCTCTGTCCAGGTGCTGAAACTGTTGTACACATTATACCATAGTAGACTCTGTGCCTCTGTCCAGGTACTGAAAGTGCTGTACACATATCATAGTAGACTCTGTGCCTCTGTCCAGGGTGCTGAAACTGCTGTACACATTATACCATAGTAGACTCTGTGCCTTTGTCCGGAGTGCTGAAACTGCTTTACACATTATACCATAGTAGACTCTGTGCCTCTGTCCAAGTGCTGAAACTGCTGTACACATTATATCATAGTAGACTCAGTGCCTCTGTCCAGGTGCTGAAACTGCTGTACACATTATACCATAGTAGACTCTGTGCCTCTGTCCAGGTGCTGAAACTGCTGTACACATTATATCATAGTAGACTCAGTGCCTCTGTCCAGGTGCTCAAGCTGCTGTACACATTATACTTTAGGAGACTCTGTGCCTCTGTCCAGGTGCTGAAACTGCTGTACACATTATACCATAGTAGACTCTGTGCCTCTGTCCAGGTGCTGAAACTGTTGTACACATTATACCATAGCAGACTATGTGCCTCTGTCGAGGGTGCTGAAATTGCTGTATATATTATACCAGTGGTCCTGAAACTAAGGCCCGCTGGCCGAATGTGGCCCCCTGAAGCTTTTTTAACGGCCCTCATACACAAAATGTATTATAGATGCAGTCAGCTACATCTTTAAATATTGCTTTTCCACATATAGAATGAAGCTAGAAAGCAGTAATTTTGCTGGTTTCCAATCAAATTTCAAGTCAGGTGACACTGCTATCCAATTGGACTGCAGGTTGTCACCTGGGTATGCTTCACTGTCTCGCCCGCAAAGACATAATTTTATGTATACTCCGGCCCCTCAGCAGTCTGAAGTATGTTGACCCGGCCCTCGACCCAAAACGTTTAGGGACCCCTGTATTATACCATAACAGACTCAATGCCTCTGTCCAGGTGCTGAAACTGCTGTACACATTATATCATAGTAGACTATGTGCCTCTGTCCAGGTGCTGAAACTGCAGTACACATTATACCATAGTAGACTCTGTGCCTCTGTCCAGGGTACTGAAACTGCTGTACACATTATATCATAGTAGACTCAGTGCCTCTGTCCAGGTGCTCAAGCTGTTGTACACATTATACTATAGGAGACTCTGTGCCTCTGTCCAGGGTGCTGAAACTGCTGTACACATACTATAGGAGACTCTGTGCCTCTGTCCAGGTGCTGAAACTGTTGTACACATTATACCATAGTAGACTCTGTGCCTCTGTCCAGGTACTGAAAGTGCTGTACACATATCATAGTAGACTCTGTGCCTCTGTCCAGGGTGCTGAAACTGCTGTACACATTATACCATAGTAGACTCTGTGCCTTTGTCCGGAGTGCTGAAACTGCTTTACACATTATACCATAGTAGACTCTGTGCCTCTGTCCAAGTGCTGAAACTGCTGTACACATTATATCATAGTAGACTCAGTGCCTCTGTCCAGGTGCCCAAGCTGTTGTACACATTATACTATAGGAGACTCTGTGCCTCTGTCCAGGGTGCTGAAACTGCTGTACACATACTATAGTAGACTCTGTGCCTCTGTCCAGGTACTGAAAGTGCTGTACACATATCATAGTAGACTATGTGCCTCTGTCCAGGGTGCTGAAACTGCTGTACACATTATACCATAGTAGACTGTGTGCCTCTGTCCAGGTACTGAACTGCTTTACACATTATACCATAGTAGACTCTGTGCCTCTGTCCAGGTACTGAAACTGCTGTACACATTATACTATAGTAGACTCTGTATCTCTATCCAGGGTGCTGAAAGTGCTGTACACATTATACCATAGTAGACTCTGTGCCTCTGTCCGGAGTGCTGAAACTGCTGTACACATTATACTATAGTAGACTCAGTGCCTCTGTCCAGGTGCTGAAACTGCTTTACACATTATACCATAGTAGACTCTGTGCCTCTGTCCAGGTGCTCAAGCTGTTGTACACATTATACTATAGGAGACTCTGTGCCTCTGTCCAGGGTGCTGAAACTGCTGTACACATTATACTATAGGAGACTCTGTGCCTCTTTCCAGGGTGCTGAAACTGCTGTACACATTATACTATAGGAGACTCTGTGCCTCTGTCCAGGTGCTGAAACTGCTGTACACATTATACCATAGTAGACTCTGTGCCTCTGTCCAGGTGCTGAAACTGCTGTACACATTATATCATAGTAGACTCAGTGCCTCTGTCCAGGTGCTCAAGCTGCTGTACACATTATACTATAGGAGACTCTGTGCCTCTGTCCAGGTGCTGAAACTGCTGTAAACATTATACCATAGTAGACTCTGTGCCTCTGTCCGGAGTGCTGAAACTGCTGTACACATTATACTATAGTAGACTCAGTGCCTCTGTCCAGGTGCTGAAACTGCTTTACACATTATACCATAGTAGACTCTGTGCCTCTGTCCAGGTGCTCAAGCTGTTGTACACATTATACTATAGGAGACTCTGTGCCTCTGTCCAGGGTGCTGAAACTGCTGTACACATTATACTATAGGAGACTCTGTGCCTCTTTCCAGGGTGCTGAAACTGCTGTACACATTATACTATAGGAGACTCTGTGCCTCTGTCCAGGTGCTGAAACTGCTGTACACATTATACCATAGTAGACTCTGTGCCTCTGTCCAGGTGCTGAAACTGCTGTACACATTATATCATAGTAGACTCAGTGCCTCTGTCCAGGTGCTCAAGCTGCTGTACACATTATACTATAGGAGACTCTGTGCCTCTGTCCAGGTGCTCAAGCTGTTGTACACAATATACTATAGGAGACTCTGTGCCTCTGTCCAGGGTGCTGAAACTGCTGTACACATTATATCATAGTAGACTCAGTGCCTCTGTCCAGGTGCTGAAACTGCTGTACACATTATACCATAGTAGACTCTGTGCCTCTGTCCAGGTGCTGAAACTGCTGTACACATTATATCATAGTAGACTCAGTGCCTCTGTCCAGGTGCTCAAGCTGCTGTACACATTATACTTTAGGAGACTCTGTGCCTCTGTCCAGGTGCTGAAACTGCTGTACACATTATACCATAGTAGACTCTGTGCCTCTGTCCAGGTGCTGAAACTGTTGTACACATTATACCATAGCAGACTATGTGCCTCTGTCGAGGGTGCTGAAATTGCTGTATATATTATACCAGTGGTCCTGAAACTAAGGCCCGCTGGCCGAATGTGGCCCCCTGAAGCTTTTTTAACGGCCCTCATACACAAAATGTATTATAGATGCAGTCAGCTACATCTTTAAATATTGCTTTTCCACATATAGAATGAAGCTAGAAAGCAGTAATTTTGCTGGTTTCCAATCAAATTTCAAGTCAGGTGACACTGCTATCCAATTGGACTGCAGGTTGTCACCTGGGTATGCTTCACTGTCTCGCCCGCAAAGACATAATTTTATGTATACTCCGGCCCCTCAGCAGTCTGAAGTATGTTGACCCGGCCCTCGACCCAAAACGTTTAGGGACCCCTGTATTATACCATAACAGACTCAATGCCTCTGTCCAGGTGCTGAAACTGCTGTACACATTATATCATAGTAGACTATGTGCCTCTGTCCAGGTGCTGAAACTGCAGTACACATTATACCATAGTAGACTCTGTGCCTCTGTCCAGGGTACTGAAACTGCTGTACACATTATACTATAGTAGACTCTGTATCTCTATCCAGGGTGCTGAAAGTGCTGTACACATTATACCATAGTAGACTCTGTGCCTCTGTCCGGAGTGCTGAAACTGCTGTACACATTATACTATAGTAGACTCAGTGCCTCTGTCCAGGTGCTGAAACTGCTTTACACATTATACCATAGTAGACTCTGTGCCTCTGTCCAGGTGCTCAAGCTGTTGTACACATTATACTATAGGAGACTCTGTGCCTCTGTCCAGGGTGCTGAAACTGCTGTACACATTATACTATAGGAGACTCTGTGCCTCTTTCCAGGGTGCTGAAACTGCTGTACACATTATACTATAGGAGACTCTGTGCCTCTGTCCAGGTGCTGAAACTGCTGTACACATTATACCATAGTAGACTCTGTGCCTCTGTCCAGGTGCTGAAACTGCTGTACACATTATATCATAGTAGACTCAGTGCCTCTGTCCAGGTGCTCAAGCTGCTGTACACATTATACTATAGGAGACTCTGTGCCTCTGTCCAGGTGCTGAAACTGCTGTAAACATTATACCATAGTAGACTCTGTGCCTCTGTCCAGGTGCTGAAACTGTTGTACACATTATACCATAGCAGACTATGTGCATCTGTCCAGGATGCTGAAATTGCTGTATATATTATACCAGTGGTCCTGAAACTAAGGCCCGCGGGCCGAATGTGGCCCCCTGAAGCTTTTTTAACGGCCCCCATACAGAAAATGTATTATAGATGCGGTCAGCTACATCTTTAAATATTGCTTTTCCACATATAGAATGAAGCTAGAAAGCAGTAATTTTGCTGGTTTCCAATCAAATTTCAACTCAGGTGACACTGCTATCCAATTGGACTGCAGGTTGTCACCTGGGTATGCTTCACTGTCTCGCCCGCAAAGACATAATTTTATGTATACTCCGGCCCCTCAGCAGTCTGAAGTATGTTGACCCGGCCCTCGACCCAAAACGTTTGGGGACCCCTGTATTATACCATAGTAGACTCAGTGCCTCGGTCCAGGTGCTGAAACTGCTGTACACATTATACTATAGTAGACTCAATGCCTCTGTCCAGGTGCTGAAACTGCTGTACACATTATACCATAGTAGACTCAATGCCTCTGTCCAGGTGCTGAAACTGCTGTACACATTATATCATAGTAGACTCTGTGCCTCTGCCCAGGTGCTGAAACTGCTGTACACATTATACCATAGTAGACTCTGTGCCTCTGTCCAGGGTACTAAAACTGCTGTACACATTATACTATAGTAGACTCAGTGCCTCTGTGCAGGTGCTGAAACTGCTGTACACATTATATCATAGTAGACTCTGTGCCTCTGTCCAGGGTGCTGAAACTGCTGTACACATTATACCATAGCAGACTCTGTGCCTCTGTCCAGGTACTGAAACTGCTGTACACATTATATCATAGTAGACTCAGTGCCTCTGCCCAGGGTGCTGAAACTGCTGTACACATTATATCATAGTAGTCTCAGTGCCTCTGTCCAGGGTGCTGAAACTGTTGTACATATTATACCGTAGTAGACTGTGTGCCTCTGTCTAGGTACTGAACTGCTTTACACATTATACCATAGTAGACTCTGTGCCTCTGTCCAGGTACTGAAACTGCTGTACACATTATACTATAGTAGACTCTGTACCTCTATCCAGGGTGCTGAAAGTGCTGTACACATTATACCATAGTAGACTCTGTGCCTCTGTCCGGAGTGCTGAAACTGCTGTACACATTATACTATAGTAGACTCTGTGCCTCTGTCCAGGTGCTGAAACTGCTGTGCACATTATATCATAGTAGACTCAGTGCCTCTGTCCAGGTGCTCAAGCTGTTGTACACATTATACTATAGGAGACTCTGTGCCTCTGTCCAGGTGCTCAAGCTGTTGTACACAATATACTATAGGAGACTCTGTGCCTCTGTCCAGGGTGCTGAAACTGCTGTACACATTATACTATAGGAGACTCTGTGCCTCTGTCCAGGTGCTGAAACTGCTGTACACATTATACCATAGTAGACTCAGTGCCTGTGTCCAGGTGCTCAAGCTGCTGTACACATTATACTTTAGGAGACTCTGTGCCTCTGTCCAGGTGCTGAAACTGCTGTACACATTATACCATAGTAGACTCTGTGCCTCTGTCCAGGTGCTGAAACTGTTGTACACATTATACCATAGCAGACTATGTGCCTCTGTCGAGGGTGCTGAAATTGCTGTATATATTATACCAGTGGTCCTGAAACTAAGGCCCGCGGGCCGAATGTGGCCCCCTGAAGCTTTTTTAACGGCCCTCATACACAAAATGTATTATAGATGCAGTCAGCTACATCTTTAAATATTGCTTTTCCACATATAGAATGAAGCTAGAAAGCAGTAATTTTGCTGGTTTCCAATCAAATTTCAAGTCAGGTGACACTGCTATCCAATTGGACTGCAGGTTGTCACCTGGGTATGCTTCACTGTCTCGCCCGCAAAGACATAATTTTATGTATACTCCGGCCCCTCAGCAGTCTGAAGTATGTTGACCTGGCCCTCGACCCAAAACGTTTGGGGACCCCTGTATTATACCATAGTAGACTCAATGCCTCTGTCCAGGTGCTGAAACTGCTGTACACATTATATCATAGTAGACTATGTGCCTCTGTCCAGGTGCTGAAACTGCAGTACACATTATACCATAGTAGACTCTGTGCCTCTGTCCAGGGCACTGAAACTGCTGTACACATTATATCATAGTAGACTCAGTGCCTCTGTCCAGGTGCTCAAGCTGTTGTACACATTATACTATAGGAGACTCTGTGCCTCTGTCCAGGGTGCTGAAACTGCTGTACACATACTATAGGAGACTCTGTGCCTCTGTCCAGGTGCTGAAACTGTTGTACACATTATACCATAGTAGACTCTGTGCCTCTGTCCAGGTACTGAAAGTGCTGTACACATATCATAGTAGACTATGTGCCTCTGTCCAGGGTGCTGAAACTGCTGTACACATTATACCATAGTAGACTGTGTGCCTCTGTCCAGGTACTGAACTGCTTTACACATTATACCATAGTAGACTCTGTGCCTCTGTCCAGGTACTGAAACTGCTGTACACATTATACTATAGTAGACTCTGTATCTCTATCCAGGGTGCTGAAAGTGCTGTACACATTATACCATAGTAGACTCTGTGCCTCTGTCCGGAGTGCTGAAACTGCTGTACACATTATACTATAGTATACTCAGTGCCTCTGTCCAGGTGCTGAAACTGCTGTACACATTATATCATAGTAGACTCAGTGCCTCTGTCCAGGTGCTCAAGCTGTTGTACACATTATACTATAGGAGACTCTGTGCCTCTGTCCAGGTGCTCAAGCTGTTGTACACAATATACTATAGGAGACTCTGTGCCTCTGTCCAGGGTGCTGAAACTGCTGTACACATTATACTATAGGAGACTCTGTGCCTCTGTCCAGGTGCTGAAACTGCTGTACACATTATACCATAGTAGACTCTGTGCCTCTGTCCAGGTGCTGAAACTGCTGTACACATTATATCAAAGTAGACTCAGTGCCTCTGTCCAGGTGCTCAAGCTGCTGTACACATTATACTTTAGGAGACTCTGTGCCTCTGTCCAGGTGCTGAAACTGCTGTACACATTATACCATAGTAGACTCTGTGCCTCTGTCCAGGTGCTGAAACTGTTGTACACATTATACCATAGCAGACTATGTGCCTCTGTCGAGGGTGCTGAAATTGCTGTATATATTATACCAGTGGTCCTGAAACTAAGGCCCGCGGGCCGAATGTGGCCCCCTGAAGCTTTTTTAACGGCCCTCATACACAAAATGTATTATAGATGCAGTCAGCTACATCTTTAAATATTGCTTTTCCACATATAGAATGAAGCTAGAAAGCAGTAATTTTGCTGGTTTCCAATCAAATTTCAAGTCAGGTGACACTGCTATCCAATTGGACTGCAGGTTGTCACCTGGGTATGCTTCACTGTCTCGCCCGCAAAGACATAATTTTATGTATACTCCGGCCCCTCAGCAGTCTGAAGTATGTTGACCCGGCCCTCGACCCAAAACGTTTAGGGACCCCTGTATTATACCATAACAGACTCAATGCCTCTGTCCAGGTGCTGAAACTGCTGTACACATTATATCATAGTAGACTATGTGCCTCTGTCCAGGTGCTGAAACTGCAGTACACATTATACCATAGTAGACTCTGTGCCTCTGTCCAGGGTACTGAAACTGCTGTACACATTATATCATAGTAGACTCAGTGCCTCTGTCCAGGTGCTCAAGCTGTTGTACACATTATACTATAGGAGACTCTGTGCCTCTGTCCAGGGTGCTGAAACTGCTGTACACATACTATAGGAGACTCTGTGCCTCTGTCCAGGTGCTGAAACTGTTGTACACATTATACCATAGTAGACTCTGTGCCTCTGTCCAGGTGCTCAAGCTGTTGTACACATTATACTATAGGAGACTCTGTGCCTCTGTCCAGGGTGCTGAAACTGCTGTACACATTATACCATAGTAGACTCTGTGCCTCTGTCCGGAGTGCTGAAACTGCTTTACACATTATACCATAGTAGACTCTGTGCCTCTGTCCAGGTGCTGAAACTGCTGTACACATTATATCATAGTAGACTCAGTGCCTCTGTCCAGGTGCTCAAGCTGTTGTACACATTATACTATAGGAGACTCTGTGCCTCTGTCCAGGTGCTCAAGCTGTTGTACACAATATACTATAGGAGACTCTGTGCCTCTGTCCAGGGTGCTGAAACTGCTGTACACATTATACTATAGGAGACTCTGTGCCTCTGTCCAGGTGCTGAAACTGCTGTACACATTATACCATAGTAGACTCTGTGCCTCTGTCCAGGTGCTGAAACTGCTGTACACATTATATCATAGTAGACTCAGTGCCTCTGTCCAGGTGCTCAAGCTGCTGTACACATTATACTTTAGGAGACTCTGTGCCTCTGTCCAGGTGCTGAAACTGCTGTACACATTATACCATAGTAGACTCTGTGCCTCTGTCCAGGTGCTGAAACTGTTGTACACATTATACCATAGCAGACTATGTGCCTCTGTCGAGGGTGCTGAAATTGCTGTATATATTATACCAGTGGTCCTGAAACTAAGGCCCGCGGGCCGAATGTGGCCCCCTGAAGCTTTTTTAACGGCCCTCATACACAAAATGTATTATAGATGCAGTCAGCTACATCTTTAAATATTGCTTTTCCACATATAGAATGAAGCTAGAAAGCAGTAATTTTGCTGGTTTCCAATCAAATTTCAAGTCAGGTGACACTGCTATCCAATTGGACTGCAGGTTGTCACCTGGGTATGCTTCACTGTCTTGCCCGCAAAGACATAATTTTATGTATACTCCGGCCCCTCAGCAGTCTGAAGTATGTTGACCCGGCCCTCGACCCAAAACGTTTAGGGACCCCTGTATTATACCATAACAGACTCAATGCCTCTGTCCAGGTGCTGAAACTGCTGTACACATTATATCATAGTAGACTATGTGCCTCTGTCCGGGTGCTGAAACTGCAGTACACATTATACCATAGTAGACTCTGTGCCTCTGTCCAGGGTACTGAAACTGCTGTACACATTATATCATAGTAGACTCAGTGCCTCTGTCCAGGTGCTCAAGCTGTTGTACACATTATACTATAGGAGACTCTGTGCCTCTGTCCAGGGTGCTGAAACTGCTGTACACATACTATAGGAGACTCTGTGCCTCTGTCCAGGTGCTGAAACTGTTGTACACATTATACCATAGTAGACTCTGTGCCTCTGTCCAGGTACTGAAAGTGCTGTACACATATCATAGTAGACTCTGTGCCTCTGTCCAGGGTGCTGAAACTGCTGTACACATTATACCATAGTAGACTCTGTGCCTCTGTCCGGAGTGCTGAAACTGCTTTACACATTATACCATAGTAGACTCTGTGCCTCTGTCCAGGTGCTGAAACTGCTGTACACATTATATCATAGTAGACTCAGTGCCTCTGTCCAGGTGCTCAAGCTGTTGTACACATTATACTATAGGAGACTCTGTGCCTCTGTCCAGGGTGCTGAAACTGCTGTACACATACTATAGTAGACTCTGTGCCTCTGTCCAGGTACTGAAAGTGCTGTACACATATCATAGTAGACTATGTGCCTCTGTCCAGGGTGCTGAAACTGCTGTACACATTATACCATAGTAGACTGTGTGCCTCTGTCCAGGTACTGAACTGCTTTACACATTATACCATAGTAGACTCTGTGCCTCTGTCCAGGTACTGAAACTGCTGTACACATTATACTATAGTAGACTCTGTATCTCTATCCAGGGTGCTGAAAGTGCTGTACACATTATACCATAGTAGACTCTGTGCCTCTGTCCGGAGTGCTGAAACTGCTTTACACATTATACCATAGTAGACTCTGTGCCTCTGTCCAGGTGCTCAAGCTGTTGTACACATTATACTATAGGAGACTCTGTGCCTCTGTCCAGGGTGCTGAAACTGCTGTACACATTATACTATAGGAGACTCTGTGCCTCTTTCCAGGGTGCTGAAACTGCTGTACACATTATACTATAGGAGACTCTGTGCCTCTGTCCAGGTGCTGAAACTGCTGTACACATTATACCATAGTAGACTCTGTGCCTCTGTCCAGGTGCTGAAACTGCTGTACACATTATTTCATAGTAGACTCAGTGCCTCTGTCCAGGTGCTCAAGCTGCTG
Source organism: Hyperolius riggenbachi (assembly GCF_040937935.1). Taxonomy (NCBI): domain Eukaryota; kingdom Metazoa; phylum Chordata; class Amphibia; order Anura; family Hyperoliidae; genus Hyperolius; species Hyperolius riggenbachi. The sequence continues at coordinate 779,478 of NC_090655.1, read as the reverse complement.
TACACATTATACTATAGGAGACTCTGTGCCTCTGTCCAGGTGCTGAAACTGCTGTACACATTATACCATAGTAGACTCTGTGCCTCTGTCCAGGTGCTGAAACTGTTGTACACATTATACCATAGCAGACTATGTGCATCTGTCCAGGATGCTAAAATTGCTGTATATATTATACCAGTGGTCCTGAAACTAAGGCCCGCGGGCCGAATGTGGCCCCCTGAAGCTTTTTTAACGGCCCCCATACAGAAAATGTATTATAGATGCGGTCAGCTACATCTTTAAATATTGCTTTTCCACATATAGAATGAAGCTAGAAAGCAGTAATTTTGCTGGTTTCCAATCAAATTTCAACTCAGGTGACACTGCTATCCAATTGGACTGCAGGTTGTCACCTGGGTATGCTTCACTGTCTCGCCCGCAAAGACATAATTTTATGTATACTCCGGCCCCTCAGCAGTCTGAAGTATGTTGACCCGGCCCTCGACCCAAAACGTTTGGGGACCCCTGTATTATACCATAGTAGACTCAGTGCCTCGGTCCAGGTGCTGAAACTGCTGTACACATTATACTATAGTAGACTCAATGCCTCTGTCCAGGTGCTGAAACTGCTGTACACATTATACCATAGTAGACTCAATGCCTCTGTCCAGGTGCTGAAACTGCTGTACACATTATATCATAGTAGACTCTGTGCCTCTGTCCAGGTGCTGAAACTGCTGTACACATTATACCATAGTAGACTCTGTGCCTCTGTCCAGGGTACTGAAACTGCTGTACACATTATACTATAGTAGACTCAGTGCCTCTGTGCAGGTGCTGAAACTGCTGTACACATTATATCATAGTAGACTCTGTGCCTCTGTCCAGGGTGCTGAAACTGCTGTACACATTATACCAGTGGTCCTCAAACTAAGGCCCGCGGGCCGAATGTGGCCCCCTGAGGCTTTTTTACCGGCCCCCACACACAAAATATATTACTTATAGATGCGGTCAGCTACATCTTTAAATATTGGTGGTCAGCATATAGAATAGCAGTGCTGGCACCACCCATCCACATGGAAGCCAGAAAGCAGCAATTCGCTGGCTTCCAATCAAATTCCACATCAGGTGACACTGCTGTCCACTGCCGGTTGTCACCTGAGTGTGCTTCACTGTCTGGTCCGCAAAGACTTCTACATCATTTTATGTATACTCCGGCCCCCCAGCTTTCTGAAGTACATTGACCCGGCCCTCGACCCAAAACATTTGGGGACCCCTGCATTATACCATAGCAGACTCTGTGCCTCTGTCCAGGTACTGAAACTGCTGTACACATTATATCATAGTAGACTCAGTGCCTCTGCCCAGGGTGCTGAAACTGCTGTACACATTATATCATAGTAGTCTCAGTGCCTCTGTCCAGGGTGCTGAAACTGTTGTACATATTATACCATAGTAGACTGTGTGCCTCTGTCCAGGTACTGAACTGCTTTACACATTATACCATAGTAGACTCTGTGCCTCTGTCCAGGTACTGAAACTGCTGTACACATTATACTATAGTAGACTCTGTACCTCTATCCAGGGTGCTGAAAGTGCTGTACACATTATACCATAGTAGACTCTGTGCCTCTGTCCGGAGTGCTGAAACTGCTGTACACATTATACTATAGTAGACTCTGTGCCTCTGTCCAGGTGCTGAAACTGCTGTGCACATTATATCATAGTAGACTCTGTGCCTCTGTCCAGGTGCTCAAGCTGTTGTACACATTATACTATAGGAGACTCTGTGCCTCTGTCCAGGTGCTCAAGCTGTTGTACACAATATACTATAGGAGACTCTGTGCCTCTGTCCAGGGTGCTGAAACTGCTGTACACATTATACTATAGGAGACTCTGTGCCTCTGTCCAGGTGCTGAAACTGCTGTACACATTATACCATAGTAGACTCTGTGCCTCTGTCCAGGTGCTGAAACTGCTGTACACATTATATCATAGTAGACTCAGTGCCTCTGTCCAGGTGCTCAAGCTGCTGTACACATTATACTTTAGGAGACTCTGTGCCTCTGTCCAGGTGCTGAAACTGCTGTACACATTATACCATAGTAGACTCTGTGCCTCTGTCCAGGTGCTGAAACTGTTGTACACATTATACCATAGCAGACTATGTGCCTCTGTCGAGGGTGCTGAAATTGCTGTATATATTATACCAGTGGTCCTGAAACTAAGGCCCGCGGGCCGAATGTGGCCCCCTGAAGCTTTTTTAACGGCCCTCATACACAAAATGTATTATAGATGCAGTCAGCTACATCTTTAAATATTGCTTTTCCACATATAGAATGAAGCTAGAAAGCAGTAATTTTGCTGGTTTCCAATCCAATTTCAAGTCAGGTGACACTGCTATCCAATTGGACTGCAGGTTGTCACCTGGGTATGCTTCACTGTCTCGCCCGCAAAGACATAATTTTATGTATACTCCGGCCCCTCAGCAGTCTGAAGTATGTTGACCCGGCCCTCGACCCAAAACGTTTAGGGACCCCTGTATTATACCATAACAGACTCAATGCCTCTGTCCAGGTGCTGAAACTGCTGTACACATTATATCATAGTAGACTATGTGCCTCTGTCCAGGTGCTGAAACTGCAGTACACATTATACCATAGTAGACTCTGTGCCTCTGTCCAGGGTACTGAAACTGCTGTACACATTATATCATAGTGGACTCAGTGCCTCTGTCCAGGTGCTCAAGCTGTTGTACACATTATACTATAGGAGACTCTGTGCCTCTGTCCAGGGTGCTGAAACTGCTGTACACATACTATAGGAGACTCTGTGCCTCTGTCCAGGTGCTGAAACTGATGTACACATTATACCATAGTAGACTCTGTGCCTCTGTCCAGGTACTGAAAGTGCTGTACACATATCATAGTAGACTCTGTGCCTCTGTCCAGGGTGCTGAAACTGCTGTACACATTATACCATAGTAGACTCTGTGCCTCTGTCCGGAGTGCTGAAACTGCTTTACACATTATACCATAGTAGACTCTGTGCCTCTGTCCAGGTGCTGAAACTGCTGTACACATTATATCATAGTAGACTCAGTGCCTCTGTCCAGGTGCTCAAGCTGTTGTACACATTATACTATAGGAGACTCTGTGCATCTGTCCAGGGTGCTGAAACTGCTGTACACATACTATAGTAGACTCTGTGCCTCTGTCCAGGTACTGAAAGTGCTGTACACATATCATAGTAGACTATGTGCCTCTGTCCAGGGTGCTGAAACTGCTGTACACATTATACCATAGTAGACTGTGTGCCTCTGTCCAGGTACTGAACTGCTTTACACATTATACCATAGTAGACTCTGTGCCTCTGTCCAGGTACTGAAACTGCTGTACACATTATACTATAGTAGACTCTGTATCTCTATCCAGGGTGCTGAAAGTGCTGTACACATTATACCATAGTAGACTCTGTGCCTCTGGACGGAGTGCTGAAACTGCTGTACACATTATACTATAGTAGACTCTGTGCCTCTGTCCAGGTGCTCAAGCTGTTGTACACATTATACTATAGGAGACTCTGTGCCTCTGTCCAGGGTGCTGAAACTGCTGTACACATTATACTATAGAAGACTCTGTGCCTCTGTCCAGGGTGCTGAAACTGCTGTACACATTATACTATAGGAGACTCTGTGCCTCTGTCCAGGTGCTGAAACTGCTGTACACATTATACCATAGTAGACTCTGTGCCTCTGTCCAGGTGCTGAAACTGCTGTACACATTATATCATAGTAGACTCAGTGCCTCTGTCCAGGTGCTCAAGCTGCTGTACACATTATACTATAGGAGACTCTGTGCCTCTGTCCAGGTGCTGAAACTGCTGTACACATTATACCATAGTAGACTCTGTGCCTCTGTCCAGGTGCTGAAACTGTTGTACACATTATACCATAGCAGACTATGTGCATCTGTCCAGGATGCTGAAATTGCTGTATATATTATACCAGTGGTCCTGAAACTAAGGCCCGCGGGCCGAATGTGGCCCCCTGAAGCTTTTTTAACGGCCCCCATACAGAAAATGTATTATAGATGCGGTCAGCTACATCTTTAAATATTGCTTTTCCACATATAGAATGAAGCTAGAAAGCAGTAATTTTGCTGGTTTCCAATCAAATTTCAACTCAGGTGACACTGCTATCCAATTGGACTGCAGGTTGTCACCTGGGTATGCTTCACTGTCTCGCCCGCAAAGACATAATTTTATGTATACTCCGGCCCCTCAGCAGTCTGAAGTATGTTGACCCGGCCCTCGACCCAAAACGTTTGGGGACCCCTGTATTATACCATAGTAGACTCAGTGCCTCGGTCCAGGTGCTGAAACTGCTGTACACATTATACTATAGTAGACTCAATGCCTCTGTCCAGGTGCTGAAACTGCTGTACACATTATACCATAGTAGACTCAATGCCTCTGTCCAGGTGCTGAAACTGCTGTACACATTATATCATAGTAGACTCTGTGCCTCTGTCCAGGTGCTGAAACTGCTGTACACATTATACCATAGTAGACTCTGTGCCTCTGTCCAGGGTACTGAAACTGCTGTACACATTATACCATAGCAGACTCTGTGCCTCTGTCCAGGTACTGAAACTGCTGTACACATTATATCATAGTAGACTCAGTGCCTCTGCCCAGGGTGCTGAAACTGCTGTACACATTATATCATAGTAGTCTCAGTGCCTCTGTCCAGGGTGCTGAAACTGTTGTACATATTATACCATAGTAGACTGTGTGCCTCTGTCCAGGTACTGAACTGCTTTACACATTATACCATAGTAGACTCTGTGCCTCTGTCCAGGTACTGAAACTGCTGTACACATTATACTATAGTAGACTCTGTACCTCTATCCAGGGTGCTGAAAGTGCTGTACACATTATACCATAGTAGACTCTGTGCCTCTGTCCGGAGTGCTGAAACTGCTGTACACATTATACTATAGTAGACTCTGTGCCTCTGTCCAGGTGCTGAAACTGCTGTGCACATTATATCATAGTAGACTCAGTGCCTCTGTCCAGGTGCTCAAGCTGTTGTACACAATGTGGCCCCCTGAAGCTTTTTTAACGGCCCTCATACACAAAATGTATTATAGATGCAGTCAGCTACATCTTTAAATATTGCTTTTCCACATATAGAATGAAGCTAGAAAGCAGTAATTTTGCTGGTTTCCAATCAAATTTCAAGTCAGGTGACACTGCTATCCAATTGGACTGCAGGTTGTCACCTGGGTATGCTTCACTGTCTCGCCCGCAAAGACATAATTTTATGTATACTCCGGCCCCTCAGCAGTCTGAAGTATGTTGACCCGGCCCTCGACCCAAAACGTTTGGGGACCCCTGTATTATACCATAGTAGACTCAATGCCTCTGTCCAGGTGCTGAAACTGCTGTACACATTATATCATAGTAGACTATGTGCCTCTGTCCAGGTGCTGAAACTGCAGTACACATTATACCATAGTAGACTCTGTGCCTCTGTCCAGGGTACTGAAACTGCTGTACACATTATATCATAGTAGACTCAGTGCCTCTGTCCAGGTGCTCAAGCTGTTGTACACATTATACTATAGGAGACTCTGTGCCTCTGTCCAGGGTGCTGAAACTGCTGTACACATACTATAGGAGACTCTGTGCCTCTGTCCAGGTGCTGAAACTATTGTACACATTATACCATAGTAGACTCTGTGCCTCTGTCCAGGTACTGAAAGTGCTGTACACATATCATAGTAGACTCTGTGCCTCTGTCCAGGGTGCTGAAACTGCTGTACACATTATACTATAGTAGACTCTGTATCTCTATCCAGGGTGCTGAAAGTGCTGTACACATTATACCATAGTAGACTCTGTGCCTCTGTCCGGAGTGCTGAAACTGCTGTACACATTATACCATAGTAGACTGTGTGCCTCTGTCCAGGTACTGAACTGCTTTACACATTATACCATAGTAGACTCTGTGCCTCTGTCCAGGTACTGAAACTGCTGTACACATTATACTATAGTAGACTCTGTATCTCTATCCAGGGTGCTGAAAGTGCTGTACACATTATACCATAGTAGACTCTGTGCCTCTGTCCGGAGTGCTGAAACTGCTGTACACATTATACTATAGTAGACTCAGTGCCTCTGTCCAGGTGCTGAAACTGCTTTACACATTATACCATAGTAGACTCTGTGCCTCTGTCCAGGTGCTCAAGCTGTTGTACACATTATACTATAGGAGACTCTGTGCCTCTGTCCAGGGTGCTGAAACTGCTGTACACATTATACTATAGGAGACTCTGTGCCTCTTTCCAGGGTGCTGAAACTGCTGTACACATTATACTATAGGAGACTCTGTGCCTCTGTCCAGGTGCTGAAACTGCTGTACACATTATACCATAGTAGACTCTGTGCCTCTGTCCAGGTGCTGAAACTGCTGTACACATTATATCATAGTAGACTCAGTGACTCTGTCCAGGTGCTCAAGCTGCTGTACACATTATACTATAGGAGACTCTGTGCCTCTGTCCAGGTGCTGAAACTGCTGTACACATTATACCATAGTAGACTCTGTGCATCTGTCCAGGATGCTGAAATTGCTGTATATATTATACCAGTGGTCCTGAAACTAAGGCCCGCGGGCCGAATGTGGCCCCCTGAAGCTTTTTTAACGGCCCCCATACAGAAAATGTATTATAGATGCGGTCAGCTACATCTTTAAATATTGCTTTTCCACATATAGAATGAAGCTAAAAGCAGTAATTTTGCTGGTTTCCAATCAAATTTCAACTCAGGTGACACTGCTATCCAATTGGACTGCAGGTTGTCACCTGGGTATGCTTCACTGTCTCGCCCGAAAAGACATAATTTTATGTATACTCCGGCCCCTCAGCAGTCTGAAGTATGTTGACCCGGCCCTCGACCCAAAACGTTTGGGGACCCCTGTATTATACCATAGTAGACTCAGTGCCTCGGTCCAGGTGCTGAAACTGCTGTACACATTATACTATAGTAGACTCAATGCCTCTGTCCAGGTGCTGAAACTGCTGTACACATTATACCATAGTAGACTCAATGCCTCTGTCCAGGTGCTGAAACTGCTGTACACATTATATCATAGTAGACTCTGTGCCTCTGTCCAGGTGCTGAAACTGCTGTACACATTATACCATAGTAGACTCTGTGCCTCTGTCCAGGGTACTGAAACTGCTGTACACATTATACTATAGTAGACTCAGTGCCTCTGTGCAGGTGCTGAAACTGCTGTACACATTATACCATAGCAGACTCTGTGCCTCTGTCCAGGTACTGAAACTGCTGTACACATTATATCATAGTAGACTCAGTGCCTCTGCCCAGGGTGCTGAAACTGCTGTACACATTATATCATAGTAGTCTCAGTGCCTCTGTCCAGGGTGCTGAAACTGTTGTACATATTATACCATAGTAGACTCCGTGCCTCTGTCCAGGTGCTGAAACTGCTGTACACATTATATCATAGTAGACTCTGTGCCTCTGTCCAGGTGCTGAAACTGCTGTACACATTATACCATAGTAGAGTCTGTGCCTCTGTCCAGGTGCTGAAACTGCTGTACACATTATACCATAGTAGACTCTGTGCCTCTGTCCAGGTGCTGAAACTGCTGTACACATTATATCATAGTAGACTCTATGCCTCTGTCCAGGTGCTGAAACTGCTGTACACATTATACCATAGTAGAGTCTGTGCCTCTGTCCTGGGTACTGAAACTGCTGTACACATTATACTATAGTAGACTCAGTGCCTCTATGCAGGTGCTGAAACTGCTGTACACATTATACCATAGCAGACTCTGTGCCTCTGTCCAGGTACTGAAACTGCTGTACACATTATATCATAGTAGACTCAGTGCCTCTGTCCAGGTGCTGAAACTGCTGTACACATTATACCATAGTAGACTCTGTGCCTCTGTCCAGGTGCTGAAACTGCTGTACACATACCATATTAGACTTAGTGCCTCTGTCCAGGGTGCTGAAACTGCTGTACACATTATACCATAGTAGACTCAGTGCCTCTGTCCAGGGTGCTGAAACTGCTGTACACATTATACCATAGTAGACTCTGTGCCTCTGTCCAGGTGCTGAAACTGCTGTACACATTATACTTTAGTAGACTCCGTGCCTCTGTCCGGGGTGCTGAAACTGCTGTACACATTATACCATAGTAGACTCTGTGCCTCTCTCCAGGTACTGAAACTGCTGTACACCTTATATCATAGTAGACTCAGTGCCTCTGCCCAGGGTGCTGAAACTGCTGTACACATTATATCATAGTAGTCTCAGTGCTTCTTTCCAGGGTGCTGAAACTGCTGTACATATTATACCATAGTTAGTAGACTCTGTGCCTCTGTCCAGGTGCTGAAACTGCTGTACACATTATACCATAGTAGACTCCGTGCCTCTGTCCAGGCGCTGAAACTGCTGTACACATACCATAGTAGACTCAGTGCCTCTGTCCAGGGTGCTGAAACTGCTGTACACATTATACCATAGTAGACACAGTGCCTCTGTCCAGGGTGCTGAAACTGCTGTACACATTATATCATGGTAGACTCAGTGCCTCTGTCCAGGTGCTGAAACTGCTGTACACATTATACCATAGTAGACTCTGTGCCTCTGTCCAGGTGCTGAAACTGCTGTACACATTATACTTTAGTAGACTCTGTGCCTCTGTCCGGGGTGCTGAAACTGCTGTACACATTATACCATAGTAGACTCTGTGCCTCTGTCCAGGTGCTGAAACTGCTGTACACATTATACCGTAGTAGACTCCGTGCCTCTGTCCAGGCGCTGAAACTGCTGTACACATACCATAGTAGACTCAGTGCCTCTGTCCAGGTGCTGAAACTGCTGTACACATTATACTTTAGTAGACTTTATGCCTCTGTCCGGGGTGCTGAAACTGCTGTACACATTATACCATAGTAGACTCTGTGCCTCTGTCCAGGTGCTGAAACTGCTGTACACATTATACCATAGTAGACTGAGTGCTTCTGTCCAGGTGCTGAAACGGTTGTACACATTATATCATAGTAGACTCTGTGCCTCTGTCCAGGTACTGAAACTGCTTTACACATTATATCATAGTAGACTCTGTGCCTCTGTCCAGGTGCTGAAACTGCTGTACACATTATACCATAGTAGACTGTGTGCCTCTGTCCAGTTGCTGAAACTGCTGTACACATTATACCATAGTAGACTGTGTGCCTCTGTCCAGGTGCTGAAACTGCTGTACACATTATACCATAGTAGACTCTGTCTGTGCCTCTGTCCAGGTGCTGAAACTGCTGTACACATTATACTATAATAGACTTTGTGCCCCTGTCCAGGTGCTGAAACTGCTGTACACATTATACCGTAGTAGACTCTGTGCCTCTGTCCAGGTGCTGAAACTGCTGTACACATTATACCATAGTAGACTGTGTGCCTCTGTCCAGGTGCTGAAACTGCTGTACACATTATACCATAGTAGACTCTGTCTGTGCCTCTGTCCAGGTGCTGAAACTGCTGTACACATTATACTATAATATACTTTGTGCACCTGTCCAGGTGCTGAAACTGCTGTACACATTATACCGTAGTAGACTCTGTGCCTCTGTCCAGGTGCTGAAACTGCTGTACACATTATACCATAGTAGACTGTGTGCCTCTGTCCAGGTGCTGAAACTGCTGTACACATTATACCATAGTAGACTCTGTCTGTGCCTCTGTCCAGGTGCTGAAACTGCTGTACACATTATACTATAATATACTTTGTGCCCCTGTCCAGGTGCTGAAACTGCTGTACACATTATAGCATAGTAGACTCTGTGCCTCTGTCCAGGTTGTGAAGCATCTGTACATATTATACCATGGGGGGGCGCACTGTCTGGCTACCTATAAGGGGGGGGGGGGGGAGTGTTGGGGAAGACTTTCTGGCTATCTATGCAGGTGGGCTGATTATTTAGTATTTTGAAGTACAAAGCATACAAAATTACCTCTTTTCCATGCAAAAATCCTGACATAATCAGACACCCAGGTGGGTAAAGTTAGCATAATATCTGTATGTGCTGGAAATAATTGGCATCCTTCTATATTATGCAGAACTCTGTATTTTATTTACTTAGACTTGGGCTGTATACCCAGTCCTGCAGTTTGTGGTAAGTACTGATATGTGTGTTGCTGATCTTGGCAGTGCAGGATTCTGGTATTTGCTGTATGCAGAGCAGCAGAATCAGAGCTTTGTGTGTTGTGTGACTATGGACATGGCTGGTGATGGCCTCTCCCTCTATTCCCGCGACGAGACGTCCTATCTATAATAGCCGTGTGCTGGTGATGGGAGCTTTGCCTTGGGCTGTGTCCTCTCCTGTGGCTGCCTTCTCCTGCAGCACAAGCACAGCCCGCAGCTTATGGCAATGAGCAGTGACATCTCTGGGGGAAGATCGTTCGCTGCATCTGTCAGGGAGCGTAACAAAGTGCCCCACTCTGCCAGACTGGATGGAGAGTTACCAGGAAATTCCCAACTGACTTATTTCAGGAAAGGCCTTTCCATCCACTCCCTGGCCATGAAAGACCCCAAATAACTCTCCGACCTCTCCGGAGAGACGATCCTGACAAGCGATCTCCAGGAGTGGCTGTGTCATTATTAGTCGGGTAGTATGAATGGTGAGGAAGGTGTAAATTGGTAGAGAAATATCATGGCACATTATTTGTGATGGATAGTACAGCTCACGGCTAGCTACAGATGATGTCACTGGGACAGAATATCGTCCATGAGGACTGGAGTATCGATCTACAGCAGAAGAGGGAAGTCCTCCCCTGTGTAACACTGGGCCTCATCTACTCTATAGCCTGTCACACACTTTCAATTATGATTGGCCAATCAGTGACCAGTTTATCCACCTCCATGTAGTATGAGGGCTGATGGAGTTGGAATTTTATGAACAGATTGTGTAGGTAAAAGTTCACACTACCTAAACAACAAAAAAACGTACAAACCAGTGTATGATGTACAACTGCTCTTCTTTGTTCAAATATAAAAATGCTAGATGGTAGATCATATACAAATCGCTGTACCTACCCAGCAAATTACTGGGAGGAAAATATACCCCAAACGTGTGTGAGGTAGTCAGGCTGTAAAGCAAAGTACCAGGGTACTGCTAAGCCCTCCCCAATTCCATCACCACCAATATGAGGCAGTCACAGGACCTGAGGGGAGGGGCACCAGCAAGCCCTGCCCTCTTCTATCACCACCAGACCAGAATAGACAGTCACAGGAGCCGAGGGGAGGGGAGGGGCACCAGCAAGCCCTTCCCTTTTCCATCACCACCAATATGAGACAGTCACAGGAGCTGAGGAGAGGGGCACCAGTAAGCACCAGTCACAGGAGCTGAGGGGAGGGGCACCAGCAAGCCCTTCCCTCTTCCATCACCAATATGAGACAGTCAGGGAAGCTGGGGGGAGGGGCACCAGAAAGCCCTCCCCTCTTCCATCACCAATATAAGACAGGGGTGCTGGGGGAGGGGCACTAGAAAAGCCCTTCCCTCTTCCATCACCAATATATAACAGTCAGGGGAGCTAGGGGGAGGGGCTCCAGTAAGCCCTCACCAATTCCATCACCACCAATATAAGGCAGTCACAGGAGCTGAGGGGAGGGGCACCAGTAAGCCCTTCCCTCTTCCATCACCACCAGTATGCGACAGTCAGGGGTGCTGGGGGGAGGGGCACCAGCAAGCCCTTCCCTCTTCTATCACCACCAATATGAGATAGTCAGGGGTGCTGGGGGGGGGGGCACCAGCAAGCCCTTCCCTCTTCCATCACCACCAATATGAGACAGTCAGGGGAGCTAGAGGGAGGGGCACCAGCAAGCCCTTCCCTCTTCCATCACCACCAATATGAGACAGTCAGGGGAGCTGGGGGGGAGGGGCACCAGCAAGCCCTGC